>NC_143583.1:59678499-59984746 GCF_048544385.1 Mastigoproctus giganteus | reverse complement strand
CAGAACATATGATAATGAAAGTGTAGTGCATTTTAGTGATTTTAATTGGTAACTAATACAATTTGCACTATAAAAACGACCTTTTAGAGAGTTATATAGTGAAAATTTCAACTTCCGAGGTTGTGGAGCGAACTATCAAAAAATAGTGTTATTGGATTCACGATACGATGGTGTCTCTGGAACAGATTAATATCATAAAGCTGGGTACACTGTATTCTATATAGCTACGTGCATGGTTTGAAATGCTATATTTATGAATGTTTAATGCTATATGAATGCTATATTTATGAATGATGTTACTTTGAAAAAAAAAAAAAAAAAAACTTATGAACCTGGGAACTTGTAAAGTTCCCGGTTCCATAAAACAATAAAAACTGCCTGTACTTCTAGCATTGGTATACATGCACCTGTTCTTGTTCATAGTTGTCCTAACACAGCCCATGTATTTACTTGTTTCTTGATTACTCCCAGCAGTTCTTGAAATCTCCAGCAACTTGCTCTCTAGCTGTTGCTCATTCCACTGGAAGCAGTGCAACAATCACTTTCGCCTCTGCCTGTGGCTACTGTTAATCTTTTAGTCTGTGAATCCTCCCAAGCTAGCAGTTTACCAACCCACCTAACACTGAGTCAATCTGTAGAAGTCTCTCCCGTTAGCAAGCACAGACCATGCTAAAAAATTCTACTCCATGAGCCTTGCACAATCTCTCCCAGTCCGAATTCATTGACAGGGCTCTCGTCATGTACTCCCTCCTGTCGTGTCTGGGCAGAATGGCAGTCACTTTCAAATTTAACCCTAACTCATGGCTTTTTTTCAACATTGACCTGCCCTTCTTAAGTAAATCTGCAGATCTCTTACTTTTAAGGTTATTAGTGCCAATGTGTACAACAATATCACCTTTTGTGCCCCTAAAAGATGATTTTTTTTTTTTTTTTTTTTTATGAAAACCCTAAACACGAGAGGTATTAGAACCTGTAGTACTTAGTACTGTGCTTGGGTTGGAGGTTGAGAAGATGAAAAAAGATATTTGTTGACATTAAACTTGAACTTCTGTAGACTGTAATTTTCAGGAAATACATATGAAGGAAGGTTGTTCCAGAAAACGGCGGTTGAATGAATAAACGAGGAAGATGAAAAGTTGGTTCTGTGAGTTTGGAGTTGGACAGTAAATGGATGTTGGCTGGTGGCGGCACGTGTTTGGACTGTTTTGAAAGAGAGAGCGGGAATTATAGAAGCCAATTCAGAAGAACAGTGCCCATGGAAGTGTCTCTAGAAAAGGCATGCAGCAGAAACAGTACATCTGTGAGACAGCAAGTGGGGAGAGAGAGAGAGAGAGAGAGAGAGAGACTGTTAGAGATGAGTCATTAATTACCCTAACTGCCCTCTTCTGAATGGAATCTAGAAGCCTGCGAGAGGTTTTCGGGGCACCGCCCCAGATGTGGGAACGATATTCCATGGTAGGGCAGATTTGCGATTTGTACAGAGTGAACAACTGTTTGGAAGAAAAGTAATGGCGAGAATGAAAGAGAAAACAAAGTTTTTTAGATGCAGAGGAAGCAATATTTGTAATGTGCTTGTACCAAGAGAGAGAGATTAGAAGTCATGATAATCCCCAAAAGAGAGATATCAACTTGCCTAAGCATAGGAGCAGAAGAATGCTTTTTGCAAGATATATGACAAGATTAAGTTTTAGAAGGATTGAAATCAACTAAGTTGTCTTTGTCCCACTGGAGAATTATCTGGAGATCAGCATTTAAGGAATTGGTAGCAGATATTCGAGAAGTTGAAGCTGATTGAGCAGGGCAAGGTTTGTCAAAGTGGAAAGTGGAATGCAATGTGCTATCATTGACAAAACTATGGATAAGATTTTCAGTCGATAGAAGAAGGTCATTAATATACAAGAGGAAAAGAGTGGGGGAAAGAACTGAACCTTCGGGGACAACAGCATTAGTGGAGAAGTTAGAAGACAGAGAACCATCTACCATCATCCTCAGTGAGTGATCAGAGAGAAAACTGGATAACCAATTACAAAAAACAGTTGGCAAACCATAAGATGGAAGCTTGTTTAGAAGACCTTTATGCCAAATATGATCGAAAGCCTTTGAGATGTGAAGAGCAACTGCTTGTGTTTCACCGAACTTTTCCATTGAATTAGTCCATAAATGAGTAACATAAGCCAGAATGTCACTAGTGAATTGACACTGATGGAATCCATACTGGCGATCGTTGATCAGACAGAAGGTTTCTAGGTAGTTTAAGAGTTGGTGGTTAATTGATTTCTCCATTACTTTAGAAAGAGAGTAATTGCAATTTGACGATAATTGAATGGGAGGGATTTGTCATCCTTTTTAGGAACTGGCTGGATATGAGCAAATTTCTAAGCAGAAGGAAAAACACCTTTGGAATAAGAAAGTGGAAAAAGGCGGCAAAGAACAGTAGTAAGTTCAGGAGCACAGGTTTGGAGAACAAGTGGGGAAATACCATCAGGACCTGCAGCTTTCTTAGCATCAAGTTTCATCAAAATCCTTCTGACATCCTTTTAACGGAAGACCACAGGAGGCAATGAATGGAGCATGTTAGGAGGTGTTTTATCAAGATCATTAATACATGAGTTGGAAGAAAAATGGGATGCTAGCAGGTCAGCATTATCCTTGGCCAAAGTGACAACAGAACCATCTGGTTTTGACAGAGGTGGGAGCAGAGATGGGCAAAAGTTGCGGCCAATAGTTTTGGCAAGAGACCAGAATGCTTGGCTACCTAATAGTAGCTGACCATTAGGGCAAGAAGCAAGTTTTCTACTCTTAGCCTGTTCAAACTCTAGTTTGGACTGATTAATAACTGCTTTACAATTGTTGCGAGCTTTGGTGTAGGCAGAAAATGAAACTGAAGAATTAGAAACAAGCCAATTACGATATGCAACATTCTTCTCTTGGACAGCATTAGCACATTTATTGGAAAACCAAGGTTTAGATAAAGGACGAGATTTTAAAGTGGAGTGTGGGATAAAGGATTCCATTCCTGCAAGAATAATTTCACTGACACGATCTGAGCAAACGTTGACATCAGAAGTTTTGAAACAGTAATCTGACCAAGGAAAAGAAGTCTCGCCGCAGGTCATCCCATTTTGCATTCTTGTAATGCCAAACAACACGAGGTTGGGAATAGCCATGAGATAAAGGTTCCATTGGAGAAGAGACAATAACCAAGTTGTGATCTGAGGTACCTAAAGGACCACTCACTTCGAACTTGTACTTAGAAGGGTTGTTTGTGAGAAAAAGATCTGGCTGTATGGTTAGAATTGTCTGGTATTCTTGTAGGTAAATGAACAATCTGTGCAAGGTCATTAGAAATTGCAGAAGCCTCAGCATCTTCCGTTTTGTAGTCGGTGTGTCTAGAAAACGGAAGCCAGCTGGAGCTTTGAACATTAAAATCAACAAGGAAATTTACCTCACTGTTAGGAAAGTTGGACTGGAGAGAGGCAAGTTTCAAAGAGAGGAAGTCAAAGAGCTCCACATGATTAGTGGAGTTGGGAACGGTAGAGACAACAGATGAATTTGACACAATGAGGTTGCGAGATTTTAAACCAAAGATCGAAAAGAGGAGATTCCAAATTACCAAGTCTCTAACAGGGAATATCATAACGGACATATGCACAAGTACCTCCTTTGAGGCAAAAGGAATCATACAGTGAATAATTTGGGCAACTGAGATGATCAGTAGTTGAATCAACCGATAACTGAGATTCTGTCAGAAAAAGTACATGGGGTTTGGCAGACTGCAAGTGGAAATGGACATCGTTGAGATTAGAATTGAGACTACGTATATTTGTGAAATGAACTAAGAAATGTGTGGGAGGTTTAGATCTTTTTGCAGATAAGCTTTCTCTAGTAGTTTGACAATTCATGGTGTGTCAATTCATTGACAATTCATTAGTAAGAATAACTGGTGGGGACATGATGTATGAAGTAATGAAGTTTTTGGATGTGGCGTACACACGGTAAGAATATACCCAGATCCTTGACATAATGTGGCCTCGACAATGCCACCCGCATAGACACTACTTGGGACTCCCTCCAGTCACTATCTGGCAGAGTAGAGGTAGCAAGATTATACACTAGCTGATCCGGAAGCCTCCTAGAGAGTTACCAATAGGTTCGGTCTCGTGTACTAACTAGCTGCCGGCCTGCGAACACCGTTTTAGAGCTGTACCTTCGAAATGTAAGGAAGATTGGATCTCGCTTATTACTTGAATTTTATATTTCCCGTGGATATTTTTTTTATTTTGGAGTCTTGAAGTATCCCAGTAAATCGAGAGTCTGCTGTATTTCCTTCAGAATGCCATTTTTATCTAAATTCTCTTAAATTGATCTCAATGATTGCCTCCAACATTTTTACTACCACTGAAGTCTGACTAACCAGTCTGCAGTTACCAACTTCACTCTTAGAACTGCCCTTATGTATCGGCGATATGTTGGCATTTCTCCAATCCAAAGGAATCTCTGCCAAGTCCAAAGATACCTACATAATTAACATTACGGGTTCAGTACACCCTCTATATCTCATCAACTCCAGTTTTACTTGTCTCTAGGCTTCAAAGTTTTTATAATAAACAGTTGTCCGTAATTTCAAATTCACTAATTTCATATGGCTCAACCTTACTTGCACAGCCTTTTCTCATCATCAAAGGGTCTGTCATCTGTAAAGACTGATATGAAGTACCTATTCAATTCTTCAGCAACATTGGCTGAGTTATCTAAGGCTTTCCGATACCTAGTACACAAGGGTCCAATCCAGTTCGTTTTCTTCTTTGTATTCACATATGTGAAAAATTCCTTATCGCATTCTTTTCTCTCTTTGCCAGTGCATTTTCATACTCAGCCATGGCATTCATAACCTTAATACGTGGTACTACATATCAACTTATAGCTTTTGTAGGCTTCAGTACTTTTCACTGCTGTGTAACTTACTCATGCTATCTTTTTTCTGCTCTATAAGGCTGACCAGCTCCATATTCTTCCATCCTGTCTTCCTCCTCATGCTGTATTTTCTTTATTGTGTGTGTATGTGCTCATGGCTTCCATGATTATTGCTTTAAAGGTATTCCATAATTATGATGTATTCACCGCCCCTCTGCATGCCCAATTAATAGATGCCACATAGCGCTTTAACTGTGCCATGTGCTACATGTTACCTTAACTGCCGTAGTCCCATTTTCTCAAATTAAACCCTGTGCCTCTGCCTTTAACTACTTCAACATCTTTCTTCATCTTAAAAACTAAAACTGTGTGATCACTACCTGTCAGTGGTTCTTCTTCTTCTAATGTAATGATGAGGTAAAGATTATTTTTACCCTTAGTATTTTCTCTGACATAGTGGTACAAATAATAATCACCAAGTTTATTTAAAAATTTTGTTTCCCATGCCGAATTTCCCACCTACTTATTCTAATCAATTAAGGACAGATTGAAGTCGCCCATTGTAAGTTTTTCATTGCTTGCCCATTCCATCTGCATGTAGAGATGCCATACTCTTCACAATCTTTTAGTCTGTACTTTACTTCCACCCTCATGCCTTTGCTTCCATTTAACTTACAGCACAAATATTCTCTGCTGGTAGTAGTACACTATTCGACAAAATTAACAGAACAAAATGTTATTCATTAATACAGTTGGACCTCTATATAACGAAATCAGTCGTTTCCTTGAAAAAAATTGTTAAACAGAAATTTCATTATAAAGAAATATGATTCTTTAAACAGTGAAAAATACTGCAAATTCAGAAATATAGTAAAAAAAATGGGAAATAAATTAGAAATAAGTGGCAATGAATAAATTTTCTAACTAAAATGTTAGAAAATTTATTTGCTCAATTGTTTTAAAATAAACAATTAATTTATTAATATATACATATTGAGAAATGACTACTTTCGTGATGCACTTAATATATCAGAACACTTTTAAGAATTACGTCATAAAATATTTGGTCATTTTTTGTTGTACACTGGATTTTACTGTACATCATTCATAAAAATGTTCGCGTTTGTTTAAGCACTTAAATATATTTTCTGGCACATTTTCTTCACACTGAAGGCCTCAATGCAAAGCTTCAAATGCTGCCAACATTTTATGTTTGGAAGGTTTAATATTGCCCTCATTCCCTTTGTTGCCCTCATTTTCATCCAACTCATCGTCGATATTGTCACTAGTTCTTTGAATAATCTCCAAACTGTTCGAGTTACTGTGATATTTAGCTACTATGATATCGTTTTCAACTCCTAAATAGAACAATCTCAAGTCAAGAACAATTTGTCCACTGATCAAACCTCCCTTGGAACTCTTCCCAAGGCTGCTCAATGTCTTATAGCAGTTCATCCCTCATTGCTGTTAATTGCTGTTTTAGCAAAACCTGCTTTTGCAAAACAATTCTTAATTGTTTCCGTCACATCTTGACTCCACACTTTTGCCAACTCTAATATGCACATCTGCAAATCTATAACAGAATGTATAGGTTGGTTAGTTTATATTCTCAGTATAATTTTTTTCAGTATGCTCCTTCAGTAGTGCATTTTCAAATCCTTGGTCCATTGGCTGCAGTTTAGATGAGGTATTCGGGGAGAAGAAAACAAGCTTCACACTTTTAAGTTTCAAAATTACCGAGTGAAGGTGGGCAAGGCAGTTGTTGACAATCAACGCGATTTTTCTGTTTTCTTTCATCATCTTTATATCAAAATTTAAAATCCAGTGTTCAAACATATTTTTCAAAGCTTTCTTTCCAGTGGGGACAGGCTTCTTTGATTGCAACTCCACTTTCATCAGAGATGACTTTTTCGAATAAGCTGTGGTGCACTTTAAATTTGTCCAAACAAGCAGAACTGGCTTGGAATGTTTTATGCCCTTGATGAGATGCATACTCCATAGCCTTTTCTTTTATTAATGGCCCTGATATCAGCACGTTTTGGTCTTGAATCACCTTCATCCACTTAAAAACTGCTTCATTTACATCTTCACAAAGGCATAATTTTGCATGCTTCCGACTGGGTCACATTTCCTCAAACAGTTCGAGAATCGAAACACTGTTTTTCAGAATGGTTGACACACTATTGTCAGGGGCACCAAATTTTAAAGAGATTTTTTTTTTTTTTTTAACTCTGCAGTCTATGCTATTAAGCACTTCCACTTTTTCCACTACACTCAAGGATTTCCTCTTAGACATTGTAAAGTTAATTGCAGCAGCTAAAACAAAACTGATTTAGGGACCACTTGTACCCACCATGAAGGCCTCCATAGCTGAGTGGTCAGGAGCACGATTGCAGTAGCACATGCTGTTTGAGTAGACCGAGGTTCAAGTCCCTGACTGCTAAATACGGTCGATCTGCCAACCCAAACTGGACCAGAGTGGCAGATTATGGTCCATTTCCCTCAACATCAATTTACTGCAGGATGGAGGCTTCCATCCTTCAGTAAATTGATAATGGCTGCAGTTTACCTGTTTTTTCCTTCTTTTTTTTGTACCCACCATACAGAGACAGGAGAAATTTAGTGAAAGTGTGTATGACTAAACAACGAATGAATTTTCCGGATAAAGGAAAATCACTCTCACCTATTTCTTTAATAGGATGGATACGGTAGAAAATAGGTTGATTAGACCCAGTGTCCTCGTTGGGAATATGCCTTAATCTTTGCCAATGGCTGTGGATACACAGCTAGCGATTGAGCGAGACTTCTTGGTACACTAGTGTATAGAGTGTATAGGTTTTTCTTCTACTTTTTAACCATTACTGACTCCCTGCTGGCCATTCCTCACCGTGGTTCGTCAGTTTCATCCTGCAGGGTTTTAAGGGCACCATTAAATTGTAAAATGTTTTAGCTCTTAATTCGTGGAATTATTCCCTTTAGAACTTGAAAGCTAATGGAATTAATTCTTAATCCTTTTAGCTCTTAGTTCATGCTTTCTACAGCATCAGCTCTATTCTTTAAAGGCCCAAGGTGAAAACAGTGCGTACCCAGGTCTGTCGAAATAAGTTTGTTGTATGGAAATTTTCTTCGTTATACAGAAACTATTTTCAATGTAATGACCAAGGGGAAATCAAAAAAAGTTCGCTACATAGAAAAATTCACTATATGGAAGTTTGTTAAAGAGAAGTACGACTGTATTTTATTGTGAACAGTGCGACCGAACACAAATATTTGATATAATAGGCATCCAGGCATGCAAATTCAGAGTATCCAATAGAAATCGATCTATCACCTTACAGGGCCACACATTATGCAAATTATTCATTCCTATAGAAACATGGGTTGCAGCCACAACACTTCATTCCCTTTCTTTGACTTGCTCAGTGGGATAGCCACATCTCGGGTTGACAAGTCATCGTGTAGACAATTCTTTGAGACGGTGGACCTTTGGATGAGTTGAAGCTGGGCAGTCACAGGTGGAGGTGGCACATTGGCTCAATATGTCATACAGTGTTATCTTGAGATGGAAGCAGTTTCGGGAACAGGTTGGGGTGGGGTATTACAAGCTGGCCAAGGTCGCCCGAGGACTACTTCAACCAGATCAGACCGCTATCTGGCTCTAACAGCAAGACGGAACCCTACGATGTCCTGTCACCAACTGTCTCTTGCATTTGCTGTGGCCACAGGTAAAAACATTCCCAACTGGACTGTGTTAAGGTGTTAAGAAGGCTCACTTCAAGTGGACTCTACACAAGGAAGCCAGTGGTTTGTATCCCATTAACCACAAACCACTGCACAACTCGTTGAAACTGGTGCCATGAAAATGTGCCTTGGAGCCCTGACAGCTGAGTTACAGTTCTGTTCTCTGATGAGTCCCGTTTTAGCCTACAAACAGATTCTAGATGTTATTTCATCTGGAGAAGAGAAATGCAGTACAATCTGCCCAACATAAGAGAAAGGGACTCATATTGTGGAGATTTTTGATAGCGATGCTGTACTGCACAGAAGTACTGAGAACAGATCCTCGAACCCTATGTGCAACTTTTTAAGGGTGCGGTTTGCCCAGATTTTCTTTTCGTGCACGACAACACCACTGCACTTAGTGGTGAAGGAATATCTTGAAACTGAAGATATTCAATGACTGCCATGGCCAGCACAACCACCAATAAATTCAATCAAACATGTGGTACGTCCTCGGGCATCGCATTGCATTCCGACAGCCAACTCCTTGGTCACATGGTGAGCTAATGTCTACTCTGGTGGAAGAATGGAATTTGTTGCCACAGAATTTAATGGACACCCTTATATCAAGCATGGTTTGCCATTGTGAGGCAACTGTTTAGTCGTTGGGGGGGGGGGATCATATGCCATACTGTGTGACCATATCTTTGAGTATCTGGTATTGACTTGTGTAAGGTGACCTTTTTGGTAATTCTTATACAACCCCTATAAGTGTCCCTTATGCCTGTCTGAAGTTTCTTGCTGGCTCCTCATTTCATTGTTATTCTATGGTACACCATCATACCAAATTTTGTCCTGCTTCATTGTAAGCTGCACAAGTTACACCACTCTTTCTACGTGTTCTGTTAATTTTGTTGAGCAGTGTAGCTTCTGACTCAGCTAAAGCTCTCTTCGTGCTCAGGCTGCTTTTGATCAGAAGCATAATCCCATCTCCCCTTTTGTCTTTGCTATCTTTCCTAAATACATTATAGATACCATAGTGGAACTTGTTATCCCCAATTTCTGGATGGCACCATGTTTCTGTTAGCCATATTATATCAGCATTCGTTGTCCTAACCAAGGGTTCGAATTCACCCATTTTGTTGACAACACTCCTGACATTACTGTAGACACAGTTAAGGCTAAGTATTCTTCTACAGTTTACTATCTTGACACATTCCTTGAAGTTATTTAGGCTTGTTTCCTTAGCTTTATCTCTGCTGATTTGAAACATTGCCACCCTCAGAAAATCTTGAAAATCTAGATTTTCTGAAATAAAGTAGCTTCAACAAACAAGAATTCTTGAGATGTGTACAAGCATTCATTTTGATCCAGTATCATCAGATAAATACATGCGTATCACTCTTCTCCCCTCACCCCCACTGAACTAGCAGTTTCCCTGAACCCTTAAGGTATTCTTGACGATACTGGCAAAAACCTTTGCACCACCTTTGTTCAAATGAATACCATCTCTACAAAATAAATTTCTTCTTCCTTCAAGTGCAAACCATGCTGATAAAAATTTTCTCCCTTCCCCAGAGCCTCGCAAAATCCCTCAGGTCTAGAGTTAATCCGCAAGGCTTTCAGTATATAATCCTCCTCTCCTGTGTGGACAGAACTGCAGACATACACATTTTGACCTCGCTCACAGCATTTTTGCAGCATGATAATCTGTTTATGCAACAAATCATCAGGTTATGTTCATTTAATATCATTAGTCCTGACATGAATAATAATGACCTCTTTATCCTCCATAAGATTTGCCTCTGTTGGTAACATCATCAATAGCTGCTTCCAATAAACACACTGTTTATGGTCTACCTTTCTTTATTTCAAAAATATTACCCATTTCCCTGACAGTAGAATCTCCTGATAAAACTAAATATCCTTCAACCAGTGCAGTACACACTCAACTATTCTGTTCTTGAACCGAAATCAGGGGTATCACTTGGCAGGTAATGAGATACTTGAATCCCTGATAAGCTCCCAGTTACATTTGTTTCTAGGTTAAGCACCAGTTTCTTAAGTGGTGCTTTTGCATGATTATTCTAGTAATGCACCAAGTTTTAAATTGAAGTTGGGTTGTCTACTAGACCAACTTTTGAATACCTTCCACAGGCTGTAGAAGTAACAAACTTACGACACACCAGAACTGCCTGCAGTCATATCAGTCTATATCACAATGTCCTTGAACAACTTATTTAAAGTGGATCTTATAACAACCATTATTTAGGCAAATTTTGAACTTAAAAAAAATTATGAAATTTAAATTTACAATATATTTTTTTTATAAATTATTTACAATTAATTTATATTACAAATTATGAAATTTAAATTTACAATATATTTACAATACACAAAGTATTACAGAAATTAAACTGAAATAAAGTAAAATGTGTTGATATTAGGACTTTTTACTAACATGCTTTGGTAAACTTGTTTCAGGATTTTTACCAGATTTCGGTCTTTACAATAACATAAGCATTTTATAATAAGTACAATATAAAATGCTTATGGTGCAGGAAGGCTTGCATATTTCTCATTGAACTTTTCTCCCCACTTTACTCACAGGATTATAACGTTGTTGCATTAGAATGCTTCTGATTAAAATTTTTATTTTTTACTGATAGTTAATTTTATGATTATTCTAAAAATAAATTATCAAGTTAATAGTTAAAATACCGGATGGTTGTAAAATAAGTTTCCCTATTCTCAAGACCCTAGTGTCAAAACGGTTAGCGCTGTGAAAATCAGTGGGTATGTCATTTAGGGTATGGGGAAGCAATTTGTAGAAGAAAAAAAATTAGTTGAAATTTTTGCCACCAGGGGAGAAATTGGCACTGTAAACATGTGATGGAATAGTTAGGATTAGATTTTAATCCCAGAACTTAGAAATCTATAGATAATTGTTCTATATGCTTTCCTTCACTTGAGATGACATTCTGAAAACGGAGGACTGCATGCAACACAGTTTCGCATATCATCTCATTGATGATGTTGGCTTCGTGCTGTTTAATGCATGGCACCATGGATTTCAAATCGACAAGCGTCAGTATGCCGCAACGGTAAACTCTGTCTTTCAGGTATCCCCATAGCCAGAACTGCAGAAAGTCTCTAGAAACAATGCGATCATTCCCGAATGTTGAATGGAGCAGTTCCTTCACTTGTCGACCAATGAGGGGAGGGGTACCATCTCGCATGAACACTACAGTCTCCAAGCATTGCCTTACTTGCAGAGCGGGAATAATGTGATCTCTTAGAAGTTACCATATACCTTACGGGGTCATGAGGTATAGATTCTTCAAAGAAGAATGGTCTGATTATAAACTCTGCTGTGAATCCACACTATACTGTAACGTATGGACTTTGTAGTGGTCTTTCATGCACAGCAGATGGACGAGAAGTTCCCCATATTTGGCAGTTTTGTGCATTTACAGCCCCATGAAATGTGCCCCATCAAAACAAGATTATTCGAACCCATGTATCGTCAAGTTCCATACAAGCCAGAAATCGTAGAGCAAAGTCTATTCGTTGTTGCTGATTTCAAGACTTTAGTTCTTGCACTAAATGAATCTTTTACGGGAACCAGCGTAAAATTATTCAAAGCACTTTACGTGCTGTAGATCAAGGATGGTTCAAGTCTCTTGCCACACCTCTGGCACTACTGACTGGTAGTGGTTTGCATTCTGGCCATTGCAACCGCCACTATTTCCGTTCCGATACATGGTCGTACCCTGCCTGGAATTACACCTAACTTCCCAGTTGGTTCAAATTTCTTTATTAGTTTTTGAAGCCCCACTGACGTCAAAGGTCCCTTTACACAAACCTTTAAGTTTCCAATATTCACATAGTGCTGCATTAGCATTACTATTATGGTAGAACAGTGTTACTAAAAGAGCATATTCCTTTTTTTGTGAGAGCCATAATGGTTATTGACGGTGGCCTTTATGCTTTTATCTAACAGGGTGTCATTTGCGTAAGCAGCATGTTTTGAAGTAAATGACAATTTTTACATATGTGCAGTGCCGTTTTTCCCCTGGTGGCATAAATTTGAACAAATTTTTTTTTCTTCTACAAATCGCTTTCCCATACCCTAAATGACATACCCACTGATTTTCACAGCACTAAATCTAACCATTTTGACAGTAGGGTCTCCTGAATAGGGAAACTCATTTTATAACCACCCAGTATTTGATTTTTATGGAGAACTTAATTTTAATAACTATAGTGCCATTTTCATGTTCTTTTAATGACTGATAAAAAAAAATAATAACCTTCAAACAAAATAAGAAGCACATAAATATTCAAGTTCATAAAAATTGTACATTACAGATAGTAAAATATGGTGTTTCACCCCCCCCCCAAGAAATCTAATACAGCGAATAGCAGGGGTTACATTCCTGAGAGATGCCGCGAATACCAAAAACACGAATACTTGAGTTATGGCTCCCATAGTAATAAAGGGATTCCGTTCCAAAGTATGAAATATATAAGAAAAACTAGTCTAAAATTTTGTCTATGTATGTATTATATGTACCTTCATAATATGACTATGTACATAGACAGCACATAGTGAAATACAAGCATATGGCATGGAAATGAAAATAAGAAACAATTTAATATTAAATGTAATACTGTATTTATTAGAAATTTAAAACAAATCTTTCAAATCAGCGCCTTTGCTATCTAAAAAACTTATCCCGCCAGTGCTATCACCAGTTTTGCTAAAGTGTTGATAAAGGAGTTTTGCCTTTTCACAAATGATGAGTGAACTTAACGGAATTTTATTTTGAGTTCGGTCTTCTATCCACAGATTTTAAGCTTTTTCCATTTTTTCTAATTTAACATCACGAGTTACAGAGCAAATTTTTGAAGCAATTAGCGCATTTTCATGGACACTATGGCGGATTTTTTCTTCCGATTTCTTGATAGATCGTATCGTTAACTCATTGATTTTATAATATTTTGCCACTGAGGAGACACTTTCACCTTTAGAAATTTTATCTAATAACTCAATTTTATTCGCTAATGTTATCACCTTCTTTGATCTTTTCACATTTCCCTTGTTATTCGTAGCCATATTTTTGTACGGGTTAGAAAGAACTTGTCCACAATGAAGTCACTTTCTTCCATTAACACACTCGAAAAAGTCTGTTTTACACTGCAAAATGGTAGATTTATCACTTTTGTAAGCATATCAATTTATAAATTGATAAATTTATTCAGTTTATAAGCATATAAATTAAAAGCAAACGACGAAACCTTCCATGACAAGCGCATAACACATACTAAACAAGGATTAGCGAGAAACATCCACGCTCGCGATTTTGTCACCCCTCTCCCCCCCCACCCACTGAGCGCTGTTTTGACCAGGAAAGATAATTTTGGCCACGCCCATGTTTTTTTTTATGGCGGAAAATGTTCACGGCGCTTTAAAATTCACATTTTTTTTAGGTTTCATTTTATATTAAATCAGCGACCGCGAATACAGATACCGCAAATAGCGGGGGTTTACTGTATTCATATGTAATGAATAAATGCATTACTGCAGAAGTTGGGTTAAGTATTACTGCTGGAAACAGTAATTGTCAATATGAAACTATTGACTGAAGAAAACATAGTGAAGTCAGTGTACCTTATAACAAAAGGATGCTAGAGAGATCTTTTTTAGCAGTGCATCTGAGTTAAAGTTATCCGAGAGGGTAAAATGGAATGCATTCTGTGGATTATCATTTTATGGGTTATATATAGAGAGGCCAATTATTTCTTGTTTTGACTGAAGGCAAACCAAAGATTTTGTTGGAAAAAAAATTTCCTGTAATTGCATTAATCTCTCTCTCTCGTATCATCATCATTAGTTTGTAGTGCAATACCAATAAAGGTTTGTTTTTAGTATAGTATAGCAAAAGGACTTTGACCAATAAAATCCTTTATTCCACACTTTAATGACCCAAAAATAAGACAATGCCTGTTATTTTTTATGGTCATATTAGTTCGTTTCTAACAAGCTTAGTGATGCAGATTGAAAGTACAAACAATATTTAAAGAATATTAAATTTGATAGTGATGTCACAGTAATAGGTATGCTAATTTTGAAATATCAGGGTCATTGATACATTCTCCGAGAGGGTAAAATGGAATGCATTCTGTGGATTATCATTTTATGGGTTATATATAGAGAGGCCAATTATTTCTTGTTTTGACTGAAGGCAAACCAAAGATTTTGTTGGAAAAAAAATTTCCTGTAATTGCATTAATCTCTCTCTCTCGTATCATCATCATTAGTTTGTAGTGCAATACCAATAAAAGTTTGTTTTTAGTATAGTATAGCAAAAAAAAGCAGCATGTGTACTAGGGCTTGCATAAAACCGAGAAATTTCAAAACCGAGTTTAACTGAAGTTTACTCTTAAAACCGGTTTTAAAACCGATTTTCTCAGACTTAGGGAAAATAATTAAAAGCTTATAACACAGGTGCTTATTTTATCTTGGGTACATTGTACAAATCGTAATCAAATCTTTTAAACAAAATCTATCACCTCTTAAAGTAAAAAAAAAATTAAAAAATTAAAATGCTCCAAAAAAGTAACCAGCTTGTGATTATACAAAATTACAAATTGTATTCAAATCCTTTGAATAAAAACTATCTTCTCGTATAGTAAACAAAAAAATGATAAGCCCTATAATAATAATAATAAATAAATAAAAATAATGTGAAAAAAAAACAGCTTGGGAAAATTACTTTACTATTTATTGCTCAGCTTTTTTCTGAAAATGATCCTTTAAAAAACACAGTATATTAAGCGTTTTTCCTGATAGACTTGACCTTATTTTTGTGTTAAAGAGACCAGTGATCGAAAACACTCTCTCAGATTGGACACTTGTTGGTTTAATGGTCAGCAGTACTCTATAAACATTCTCCAGCTTTTCACTTCTACTGCTAGTTGCCTCCAAAATTTTAAATTCTTTGCTGATTTCCAATTCACTCGGATATTTTGAAGGCTCTTCATTTAATCTCTTTATTACACTATCATACTCTCGCATGAGTGTATCTCCAACATCGGAACTAGATGAGTCTTTGTTTTCTTCTAAAAGAACAGTTCGTTTATTTTCAGTTTCTTCATTCAACGCTAAGACTCCTTCGGAATGTTTTGCAAATAATCTCTGATAAATCTCTTCAGCATGCTTTTTCAACACTTTCTTTTTTTTTTTTTTTTTTTTTTTTTTTATGTGAACCCCAAACACGAGAGGTATTAGAACCTATAGTACTTAGTACCGTGCTTGGGTTGGAGGTTGAGAAGACGAAAGAAGATATTTGTTGACATTGGACTTGAACTTCTGTAGATTGTAATTTTCAGGAAATACGTATGAAGGAAGGTTGTTCCAGAAAACGGCAGTTGAATGAATAAATGAGGAAGATGAAAAGTTGGTTCTGTGTGTTTGAAGTTGGACAGTAAATGGATGTTGGCTGGTGGCGGCACGTGTTCGGACTGTTTTGAAAGACAGAGCAGGAATTATAGAAGCCAATTCAGAAGAACAGTGCCCATGGAAGTATCTGTAGAAGAGGCTTGCAGCAGAAACAGTGCGTCTATGAGACAGCGAGTGGAGAGACTCTATTAGAGATGAATCATTAATTAACCTAACTGCCCTCTTCTGAATGGAATCAAGAAGCCTGAGAGAGGTTTTGGGGGCACCACCCCAGATGTGGGAACAATATTCCATGGCAGGGCGGATTTGCGATTTATACAGAGTGAGCAGCTGTTTGGAAGAAAAGTAACGCCGAGAGCGAAAGAGAAAACCAAGTTTTTTAGATGCAGAGGAAGCAATATTTGTAATGTGCTTGTGCCAAGAGAGATTAGAAGTCAGGGTAATCCCCAAAATAGATATATTCTTTTGCCTAGAAATCGGAGTGTCACTAAAGATAAGCATAGGAGCAGAAGAATCCTTTTTGCGAGATATAAGACAAGACTGAGTTTTAGAAGGATTGAAATCAACTAAGTTGTCTTTGCCCCACTGGAGAATTACCTGAAGATCGGCATTTAAGGAATTGGTAGCAGATTTTCGAGAAGTTGAAGCTGATTGAGCAGGACAAGGTTTCTAAAAATGGAAAGTTGAATGCAATGTGCTATCATCGGCAAAACTATGGATAGGATTTCCAGTCAATGGAAGAAGGTCATTGATATACAAGAGGAAAAGTGTGGGGGAAAGAACTGAACCTTGGGGGACACCGGCATTAGTGGAGAAGTTAGAAGACAGAGAGCCATCTACCATCACCCTCAGTGAGCGATCACAGAGAAAACTGGATAACCAATTACTAAAAACAGTTGGCAAACCATAAGATGGAAGCTTGTTTAGAAGACCTTTATGCCAAACACGATCAAAAGCCTTTGAGATGTCAAGAGCAACTACTTGTGTTTCACCGAACCTTTCCATTGAATTAGTCCATAAATGGGTAACATAAGCCAGAATATCACCAGTGGATCGACACTGACGGAATCCATACTGGTGATCGTTGATCAGACGGAAGGTTTCTAGGTAGTTTAAGAGTTGGCGGTTAATTGATTTCTCCATTACTTTAGAAAGAGTAGAAGTAATTGCAATGGAACGATAATTGGATGGGAGGGATTTGTCACCCTTTTTAGGAACTGGCTGGATATGAGCAAATTTCCAAGCAGAAGGAAAAACACCTTTGGAATAAGAAAGTGAAAAAAGGCGGCAAAGAATAGGAGTAAGTTCAGGAGCACAGGTTTTGAGAACAAGCGGAGAAATACCATCAGGACCTGGTGCTTTCTAAGCATCAAGTTTCATCAAAATCCTTCTGATATCCTTTTGACGGAAGACCACAGGAGGTATTGAATGGAGCGTGTTGGGAATGGTGGGAGGTGTTTTACCAAGATCATTAATACATGAACTGGAAGAAAAATGGGATGCTAGCAGGTCAGCTTTATCCTTGGCTGAAGTGACAACAGAACCATCTGGTTTGGACAGAGGTGGGAGCAGAGATGGGCAAACGTTGCGGCCAATAGCTTTGGCAAGAGACCAGAATGTTCGGCTACCATTAGGGCAAGAAGCAAGTTTTCTACTCTTAGCCTGTTCAAACTCTAGTTTGGACTGATTAATAACTGCTTTACAATTGTTGCGAGCTTAGGCAGAAAATGAAACTGAAGAATTAGAAACAAGCCAATTACGATATGCAACATTCTTCTCTTGGACAGCATTAGCACATTTATTGGAAAATCAAGGTTTAGATAAAGGACGAGATTTTAAAGTGGAGTGTGGGATAAAGGATTCCATTCCTGCAAGAATAATTTCACTGACACGATCTGAGCAAACGTTGACATCAGAAGTTTTGAAACAGTAATCTGACCAAGGAAAAGAAGTCTCGCCGCAGGTCATCCCATTTTGCATTCTTGTAATGCCAAACAACACGAGGTTGGGAATAGCCATGAGATAAAGGTTCCATTGGAGAAGAGACAATAACCAAGTTGTGATCTGAAGTGCCTAAAGGACCTCTCACTTCGACCGTGTACTTAGAAGGGTTGTTTGTGAGAAAAAGATCAAGCATATTGGCTGTATGATTAGGATTGTCTGGTATTCTTGTAGGTAAATGAACAGTCTGTGCTAGGTCAATAGTAATTGCAAAAGCCTCAGCATCTCGACCTGCTGGGTCGGTGTGACTAGAAAACGGAAGCCAGCTGGAGTTGTGAACATTAAAATCACCAAGGAAAATTACCTCACTGTTAGGAAAGTTGGACTGGAGAAAGTCAAGTTGCAACGAGAGGAAGTCAAAGAGCTCCAAGTGATTTGTGGAATTGGGAGAACGGTAGAGACAACAGATGAATTTGACACAATGAGGTAGAGAGATTTTAAGCCAGAGAAGATCAAAGAGAGGAGATTCCAAATTGCCAAGTCTCTGACAGGGAATATCAGAACGGACATATGCACAAGTACCACCTTTAAGGTGAAAGGAATCATACAGCGAATAATTTGGGCATCTGAGATGAGTAGTAGTTGAATCAACCGATAACTGAAATTGTCAGAAAAAGTACATGGGGTTTGGCAGACTGCAAGTGGAAATGGACATCGTTGAGATTAGAATTGAGACCGCGTATATTTGAGAAATGAATTAGGAAGTCCTTGGGAGGTTTAGATCTTTTCGCAGATAAGCTTGCTCTATTAGTTTGACAATTCATGGTGTATTCAATAGTAAGAAAAAGTGGGTGGGACATGCTGTATGAAGTAATGAAATTTTTGGATATGGCGTACATGTGGTAAGAATATACCCAGATCCTTCACATAACGTGGCCTCGACAATGCTCCCCGCATACACACTACTCGGACTCCCCCCAGTCACTATCTGGCAGAGTAGAGGTAGCAAGATTATACACTAGCTGATCCGGAAGCCTCCTAGAGAGTTACCAATAGGTTCGGTCCGGTGTACTAACTAGCGGCCGGCCTGCGAACACCGTTTTAGAGATGTACCCTCGAAATGTAAGGAATATTGGATCTCGCCACGACGTTCATCATAACCTCAAAAGTCATCAATCATACTGCATGATGGAAGAGATAGGGAAGGGTTGGCTGGAACTTAGCTCTGGAGACTAAACATGGGTTCCACCACTTCAAGCCTCCAATAAGCAAAGTGGTGGTATTTCACTGGTTGATGAGAGTTATCTACCACCTAGTATTGCCTGGTAACATGGAGGGGCGGCGTTCCTCCATGTGGTGTGGGTGCCACACCTCGACCCCTGCTTACGTTGGTTCACACCTGGGTGGTCACCCACCATGAACTTGTGCATGGAGGTTATACCCAGGATTACTAACAGTTCCACCATCGTGAAGGTGCAAGCAGAGGATTTGGCTGTCACAGACCGTCCGGACTTCGCCGAAATTGGGTCCACTTGACTTGAGTGTCACCCGAATATCAGTTCCATCAGCGTTTTAGACTCCCAGGTAGCAAGTACAGCTTGTCTGGCATATCTGAGAGAATGTCTGTGACAACCTCAAGGACCAAACTTTGACTAAAATTTTGATTTTCCAAGGATCTTACTTGGAAAATCAAAAGTTCTTGAACTTGAATCTTCTTTCCTAAACTTTTTGGGGTTGTGTAGATAGCTCAGCAAAGCCACTGTTTGGCAATTTCGTCTTGCATTGTAATGCTGCAAAAGGCTTTGGTGAAACTTTAAAGCAAATGGGTTTTCTGCTGTATCAAGCTTAGCAAGCAGAAATTCTATTGAAGACTCTGCTTTAAGTAAGTCTGTATCTTCTGAGGTTATAGCCTTCAGAATCATTTCAACTGGTCGCAAAGTTTCACATAACAATTGAAGTGTTTTCCAGTTGTCGTCAGACACAGCTTCAGTTGATAGTACTGCACATAGAGCATTTGGAATGCAATTTTCCATTTCAAAAATCTCTCAATCATATAGAATGTGCTATCCCATCTAGTCTTGCAATCTAATATAAGTTTATATTCTTTCCCATTAAATTTTGCTTTAACAAAATTTTGTAATATGTCATTTTTGGTAGGCGATTTTCGAAAAAGCTTGCAAATTTTTCTGACTTTGTTAATAGTTTGTGCAATATTGGCCATTGGATTGAAGAAATAAATGAGCTCATCGGTAAAGTCGGTTTGATAAAGCATGCCTTGCTGTCTTTCTTCAACTTCTTCATCATCACTACTTTCTTCATTATTTTTATTTTCTTCAATGTCTTTGGGAGACTCAGAGACTGTGGCACCATAATTGATTGCTTTTTCATAAAGTACATCTATAAATGACAGATGTATACAATGGGCTATACATTGTTGATGATTAGGCGTAATTTGCTTGCCAAACTTATTCACCATCGCTGCTCCATCGGAGGTGCAGGCAACAATATCCTCATCCAAGTTCAAACCACATTCCTTCAAGTGTCCATTCACAAATTGCTCAGTTCTTCTGCTATCAAGTGACCCATTAATCTCAATAAGACCTAATGACCAATGATTGTCTTTTGAATGCACATTTATATTCATATACCTTTTATTTTGTATAGATTTATATTTGTCTAGAGTCAATGAATACCATGCAACCAAAACCAATGAATTTTTGAAATGCTGAATGAGTTCTTCTTTCTTAGTTTCATAATAATTCAGAATCATTTTTTTAATTCCATTCACTGAGGCTGGTGGTAATTTATTGTATTTATTTCTCTGAAGGTGAAGGCTTGATTACATAAACTCACTCTTGGCAATTGAATTAAAAGAAAATGCATCTAAAGCAGCTAATTTTGAAATCTCTTCTTCCATAGATTTTTTAACGATAGTTTTCTGATGTTCTTACCATTTTTACGGGAGGTTCACTGTTATCTTGTTTAATGTTAATCTGATGCATTTTCTTTAAATGCAACCTTAAAGATGATGTAGATCTCCAGACGACTTCATTATCTTCTGACATTTCGAACTTGTGCTTCATCTTTGCTTTTTCGAGCAAAATAATTCTATACATTTGATTTCATCTTAGATATATTAAGAGTAATAAATATTAATCAGTAGGAATTTATATCACCAACAATTTTAAATAAAAATATTGAAGATAACAAAGGCACAATACTATGCGTCACACCCGCAAGCACTGAATGAAGAGTCTAAACGAGGCAAGTTTCAAAATTTTCACGAAGTAAATTTTTTATTTATTTACTCGCAATTTTTTTTTCCACAATTAAATCTATTGTATTTTCAAAATTACATAAAAAAGCTAAATTTGGTGAAGCTGCTTTTTGGAGAACATTTGATCGCAAATTTAATAGGAATAAAGAAGCAAAAAACTTTCTACGATTGAAATTTGATGCAATATTCAGCAAATCTGTTTCTAGTGGGTAACCATCAATAAGGCACGTTCCATAACTTGCCTGGCGAACAAGATAGATGGAACAGAGAAATGTTGAGCATTTTCTTTTACGCTATGGCTCCGACTCACTCAGTCGTAAATGAGTACACCTGCATCGTGCGGCCCCAAGTGCCAAGCGATAGGGACCAAGCGATTTTTCTTAAGCGAATACTAAATTGATCCTTCAATTTAGTATTAGTGATTTTGTTCTGTTTCATTTCTAGCCGCTCTCTTATTCTCAGTTCATTGTAAGTGGTTCTTCACTTAGCAGATTTTAAGTAGAACCCAGGAAGGAAAATCACCTTTCTTTTTTAGGATATTTATCCATTTTCTCACTAATAAACTAATCCGCCAGCCACTTGGTCACTAGGTGGCACTGCTCCTGCCTCCCCGTGGTGGGGCCGGAAACCTGAAAGGAAAAATAATCCTTTCAGGGCTAAAAGGAGCAACAATGGACTTGACAAACCAACTTCTCCTGGAATTATGGATCAAACTGATCATAATCGGCAGTAAGATGATCCTAATCCATCTACTGCCAAAAGACAAAAGAAAGATGTGACCCAAACCATCTCGCCACTCTTTCTATTGTTCATTCCCTATCAGACCAACCAGTTAGTAAACTTTCTCCCTTTGTTATACAAAGGTGTCTAGAACATATAGCTGGTCCACCGAAAATGGTTCGCCGCTTGAAATCAGGCGACCTACTGATAGAAACGACAAATCATCGACATTCTGAGCTTCTTCTTGAAACCAAAACTTTTGGAGGGATTCCCATCAAAGTCACTCCACATGCCACTTTAAATTCATCTAAAGGGGTTATCGTGGAATGGGACCTCCTAAACAGCTCTGAAGAAGAAATTATACAAGAGCTACAAAACCAGAATGTCATACATGCCAAAAGAATCCTTATTAAAAAGGATGGAAACCTCATTCCAACCCGCACCATCATACTTACTTTCAGTACTCCAACTCTACCATCATCAGTCAAAGCCGGGTACCTGAATTGCCAGGTAAAGCCATACATCCCCAATCCAATAAGATGCTTCAAGTGTCAAAAATATGGCCATTCCCAAACAGTATGCAGAGGACAAGCTATTTGTGCCACTTGTGGCTCAAAAGAACATACCTGTAAAGAATGCAATACACAGTCTCCTCGCTGCCCAAACTGCAAAGGAGACCACCCTGCCTATTGTAATATATGGAAAAGAGAAAAGCAAGTCCAAAAATATAAAACTGAACATAAGTAACATATCAAGAAGCCAAAAAGCAGATACCACTATTTCCAGCAGTGAGATCATATGCAGCAGCAGCAGCAACTACAGTGCAGAAAACAAAAGTAATTGCAATACAGACTGACATCACAGTCCCGCCTAACATCTCAATAGCAGATTGGGCACGTAATCTACTTTTACAAACAAAACAAAAAGTTGACCAGGCAATTAATACACCCATTGTAATTTCACCAGATGCTGAAGATCCAACACCAACAAGCAGTACAAATTCCACAAAACCTGTTGAAAAAACACAAAAAAATACTGACACTATGGAAATTGATGAAAAGGAGAAAGAAGATGAACCAGTTCTGGAACTTTACGCAAATGATGACATGGACAGTGGTGGCCGACCAAGCTTCCCCAGAAAAGAAAAAATCAAAACAGATCGATTAAAACAAGCAGCTCATCGTAAGTCATCTGAATCAAGTACTAAACCCAAATAATGCGTACACTTCTACAATGGAATTGTCGTGGCATTCGAAGTAATCTAAGCGATATCAAAGATCTAACTTCCGTATATGCTCCTGCAAGTATCTGTCTGCAAGAAACAAACCTAACTCCGCACATAAGTATTTCAATCAAGAACTACAATCTATATAGGCAAGATCGAAAAACCAATACAGGTCATGGAGGAGTCGCCATTCTTGTTGACTCTAATGTTCCATCCAAGCATATTCAGCTACAAACACCCCTTGAAGCAGTCGCGGTACGCATTGTGACTGGAATTACCTTGACTATGATTTCTCTCTACCTTCCACCTAATCATGCGTATACCTGCAAGAATTTGAAGATTTAATTGAACAATTACCATCTCCTTTTTGTTTGATGGGGGACCTTAACGGGCATCATATCATCTGGGGATCACTTCATACAGACAAAAGAGGACAGATGATTGAAAAACTTATAAATAATAGGAACCTAACACTCTTAAACACAGGTACTCACACCCATGTCTACTTACCAACAGGGACTACCTCTGCAATTGATCTCACCATCTGTTCCCCAGCTCTATTTCCTCTCCTTGACTGGTCTGTTTCCGATGATCCCTATAGCAGTGATCATTACCCAGTTGTTTGTCACCTACTAGCAAATAATGTACAGCAACCTATAAGAGGTATAAAATGGAAATTTTGCAAAGCAAACTGGGAAAAATATGCTGCTTCTTTAGATGAGAAAATCATAAGACATACTGATATCAATAATGCTGTTACTCATCTCTCAAATCAAATAATTTCTGCAGCAAACATTGCAATACCAAAGACAGCAAACCAGTCTCATAAAGATTACAAGCAGTTGTGGAATGAAGAATGCTTGGAATCAATTCAGAAAGTATCCCACCACCACTAATCTCATAAAATATAAGAAAGCTAGAGCAAAAGCACGCTATATACGCCGGAAATCTCTGAAAGAATCCTGGATATCTTTTGCAAGCAAAATTAATAGAAATACGGACAGCAGAATAATATGGAATAAAATTCGACAAATTTCAGGCAAATATACAACTGTCCCTAAACCGATCATAAGCTGGAAAGGTCATGACATAACTGAACCAGAAAAAATTGCAAATCTACTAGGAGAAACATTTGAGGAATTGTCAGCAACAACGTCATATAGACCAATCTTTCAAACATGTAAAGCTCAAATCGAAAAATACAAAATTAATTTCCATGCAGCTCATGAGATTTCATACAATCAATCCTTCACTATAAATGAATTGCATAAAGCCCTAGCCAAATCTAAAGAAAGTGCAGCAGGTCCGGATGGAATCCACTATCAAATGATTAAACACCTCCCTAAAAATTCTCTATGCATGCTGTTACTGCTATATAATAGGATATACCTTGAGGATTCATATCCAGACTCTTGGCGACATTCGTTTGTACTGGCCTTTCCAAAACCTGGGAAGGACCATTCAAATCCATATAATTATCGTCCCATCGCGCTCACTAGCTGTCTAGGTAAAATTTTAGAAAAAATGGTGAATGATCGGTTAACATGGTTTCTTGACTTCCATAACCTCCTTAGTCCTAGTCAATATGGTTTTCGGAAAAATAGAACAACAATAGACATAATGACAAAAGCTGAGTCAAATATTCGCAATGCCTTTCTCCGAAACGAACACCTTGTAATGATATGCCTTGATATTGAAAAGGCGTTCGATACTACGTGGAGATATAGTATCCTTCATGAATTGCACAAATTAGGTCTTCGAGGCCACCTACCGAAGTTCCTTCAGAATTTCATGACTAAAAGAACTTTTCAAGTCCACTACCATCATATTCTGTCTCTAATATACAATCAAGAACAGGGGGTCCCCCAAGGCTCAGTCCTCAGTGCAACCCTTTTTGCTATCAAAATAAACCCTGTAACAGAAGTTATTCCAGCAACAGTTGAAACCTGCCTATATGCCGACGACCTCACAATATCTTGTCACTCACAGAATATACGGACAATCGAGAGGCAGCTCCAATGTGCTATTAACAAAATAGTCCTGGTCCATCTATAATGGATACCGAATCTCAGTGCAAAAGACAGTGGCAATACACTTCTGCAGAAAACGAAAGATGCATCCTGATCCAGAACTAAGGATAAGCAATAAACAAATTCCACTCAGAGTATCCGGCTACTAGGACTAATCATGGATCAAAAATTAAATTTCCTAGAACACATAAAATATCTACGTACAATGTGCTTAAAGAAATTAAACATTCTACGAGCTGTATCAGCCATGACATGGGGAGCTGATCGTTTTTCACTTTTGCATGTTTATCGTGCAATGATAAGATCTAAATTAGATTATGGTTCTCCCATTTACTCCTCAGCTAGGAAAAGTGTGTTAAACTGGTTAGATCCAATTCATCACAATGCATTACGTGTTGTTTCAGGAGCCTTCCGTACCTCACCTGTGTATAGTCTATACACAGAGATCCATGAACTCCCACTCAGTCTTCGTAGACAAGTTCTTCTTATGAACTATGCTGCGAAAGTTCAAAGCCTTCCTGGACATCCAACATGGCAATATCTGTTTAAACCGAAATGGGAAAATTTATATACGAACAAACCTAATATATGCAAACCTGCAGGCATCCGACTAAAAGAAATACTCTCACAATTGAACTTAAGCATGGATAAAATCTACCAAGATACCCCCACAGCCCTTCCACCGTGGAAAATCAGTTCAGTTGACTGTGACATGGTCCTCATAAAATGGAAACAGAGCAATATCCCAAGTCAACATATAAAACAGCTTCATTCCTCTTATGTAACACAATTCTCTGACTATTCTCATCTGTATACTGATGGATCCAAGACGGCCACACACGTTGGTGCTGCTGTTGTATTGCCAAACAACATAATCTCACAGTCTCTTCCAATAGAGTGCAGTATCTTTAGTGCTGAATTGTTTGCAATAAGTCTCGCCCTAGATCACATTGCCAAAACTTCCCTCGTAAAAAGTATCATTTTCACAGACTCATTAAGTGCAATATATGCTTTACTGACAGAAGATCATCCATCTCATCCGTATGTAAGAAAAATTCTTTCCTCCTTATCACACCTTAGGAAAAACAAACAAAGAGTCAGATTCACTTGGATTCCTGGACATTCTGGAATACTCGGCAATGAACATGCGGATGATGCTGCAAAACATCCGTCTAACAAAAATTCTCACTTGCATAAAATACCGCTCAATGACTTTAAAAACATCAATCGAAAAGCCTCTGAAAATATATGGACGCAGACCTGGAAATCTCAAACAAACAATAAATTATATCAAATCAAACAACAGCAGAAATCCTGGAAATCAAGTTTTCGGTCAAACAGACATGAAGAGGTTATCCTCGCCCGGCTTCGCATCGGATACACATATTTAACACACTCTTACCTCCTAATGAAATACGATCCTCCACAATGCCCTCAGTGTCTGACCACACTAACAGTGAAGCACATCATCATAGAATGTCCACGATACCAAATTGCCCGCCAATCAGCTTTCAAATCGCATTCAAATGAGCCATTAAGCCTTGAATTCATTATGGGAGAAAAATCAAACGTCAGTGAACTCTTTTCATACCTCAGCTTAATAAACTTAACTAATATCTAATATGTTAAATCAGTAACAATATAACAGGAAATAACAAAACTTGAACAGGCGCAATATAGCCGAAGTTGCTCTTGCGCCATTAAACCCCAAACAACAACAACAACAACTGCATCGTGCCATGATACAGGTGGCGCATTATGACCTGCGTAGTCCATGCACCATTAAACCTCAATACAAACCAAACCAAACCATGATACAGGTGGGAAGATAAAGGTACCTCTCCTAGATTTGGGCCACTTGCCCGTGAGATTCGTACCTAAACATAAAATAAAAAAAAATAAAAAAAAGTTTAAAACATAAAGCAGTTGAACGATCCAGACAAACGAACAAACAAAATAAAATGGGCGTAACAAAAAACTATATTCGAGGGCTAACTAAAAAAATATTCGAATCCGGTTTTAGAAGCTCGGTTTCGGTTTTAACAACTCAATATGAAAACCGGATTTAACCGGTTTGCAAGCCCTAATGTGTACCCTGTATGCACAAAAGATGTTTTATTTTATGTGAAAACATCCTTCGCTTGGACGAAGTTAAAGGGGTGTAGTATGAAAAGAATCTGAACGTGTTTAACATTTTAAGGCATTTATTTATTTATTTTTCGACAGTTTCATGAATTTGAGGTTGCAATACAAGTTCAATAGGTAATTTACTTACAATGGGTTTGTGTGATAGCTAAAATATGATACGTACACTTGAGATTGGAAAGAGTGTAAATGTCTTTAAAAAAGAAAAAACTGCAGCCCTTATCAACCCACTGCAGGATGGAAGCTTCTTCAACAATTCATGCTGAGGGAAATGGACCATAATCTGCCACGCTGGTCCAGTGCGGGTTGGCAGATCGACCGTATTTAGCAGTCAGGGGCTTGAACCCCAGTCTACTCAAAGAGCGTATGCTACTGCACTCCCACTCCTGACCACTTGGCTACGGAGGCTTAAAACACAGCATCAGTTATAGTTCCATGATTAGTAGTCGATACAGCTAGAAGTATTTAACATTAGTTCAAATTTATTTTCGAAGAAATCAGTCAAAGGTTTGGATTGAGTATCTTCAAAATTAACGTTGAAATCGCCACTAAGTATCATTGGTATTCGGTTGTATTTTTTGTGAGAAAATTGTTGTAGCACTGCAGCTCCTTCAATTGTGTAAGGAGGTAAAACAAAATGGACGAATTCAATGATGTGTTCGATCTTTTGGCATTTATTTTTATAAATGCCTAACCAAAATGTAATGTAAATGATTACCAACAATATCGTTTGACCATCAGAAAGAAAGCATTCAGCTGCACAAATATCTCCAACAGGTCTAACACTCATGGATTTTCCAACAGTTTGTCAATAAATCACTTCCATATGAGAAGTAACAACACTAGTATGATTTTCTCTATGATAAACTCTGCACCACCAGCTTGTTGATCTTCTTGTTTGAATTGAACGACACAATCAAAGTTAGGTATGCTTACTTCTTTGTTATTTAGCCACGTTTCAGAAAGTAGAAGTAAATTGGATTGTTGTATGACTGCATCAGTGATTACAATTTGCATCTTGTTAATATTTGCTTTAAAATCTTGAGAAGCAGATTTTATTAAACTGCATTTTTTTTTTTTTTATCTCTGTTTTTAAACTCATTCTTTTGTCAAATGGGAGGCTTCTTCAGTGGCTTTGAAGCTTTTATTCTTTATACTTTTCTCAATTTCGCTCAGCTGGAGTTTTAGCCATCTTCGAAATACTCTTATAGGTTGTTAACTGAAATTAGATTTGGTATTTTTACAATTCAATAGTTAGCGAAATCCATTTGTAGACTAGTGTGACATCTTAACCAGAAACTACTGCAAAAAGTGATTGTTGTTTATTGAAATGATTGTTTTATTGTTGCATTCTTGAATCAAAACTGTTTAAATTTTTGAATGGTTTGATCGAAACCTACTTACACTGCTTAGAAGGTTGATGATCAAAATATTGAGAAGCAGATTTTATTAAAGTCTGCATTTTTTTTTGTTCCCTTATGAACGAGTTCTAATTTTTGAACTCGTTTTTTTGTCAACATGAGAGGCTTCTTTGGTGGCTATGAAGCTTTAATTCTTACATAATATTACTACTTGCTGCTTACTCTACCGAAACATTAGTGATTGGGTTGG
This sequence comes from Mastigoproctus giganteus, assembly GCF_048544385.1. Lineage (NCBI taxonomy): Eukaryota > Metazoa > Arthropoda > Arachnida > Uropygi > Thelyphonidae > Mastigoproctus > Mastigoproctus giganteus. The sequence goes on along the minus strand of NC_143583.1, from coordinate 59,955,698 downwards.
CGTCATTTAGGAATTTATGTCATTTCCATATCTTAGTATGAACTTATTCTCTTGAGTCAACTACTTACTCTACCGAATCGTTAGTCACCGAGTTAGCATCATTAGTGCCATTTAGGAAGTGACGTAATTTGCATCATTTAAAATCTAACAGCCACCTAATACGAAGTGACGTTAATTGCATCATTTCGTAAAAAATTTCGTTACCAATTCAAATTGCATCATTTCTGAAAAAATTTCGTTACCAATCAATTGTCATTTCCGTAAAAAAATTTCGTTACCAATTGGTTTTACTCTAGTGCTGCCGTAGATGTTTTCACATCAAAAACATTATCGCCTTGCTAGCACTTAGTTGCACCTTTGCCTGTTTGGTGGGATGGGCCTGCTACATTCTTATTTTAAAAGGGTAGGGGATCAAAAATATTTGTATCCACCCAGAAGCAGTTGTGATAGAAAGGTGGTTTTTTTTTTTTTTTTTTGTTTGTTTGTTTGTTTGGCATCTTGAAATCTTATAGCAACCACAAAAATTTTGGTTTCGATTTGACAATTCATTTTTTTTTTTTTTCTTTGCAGCATTTTTTTATACCACTGTGCAATACAGATCAGTGATTTGGTTCCTCTTTCTGCAAGGGAAAACACGCAAAATAATCCACAAAGAAATGGTTGCTGTTTGTGGAGAAGACTGTCCAGGTTACAGTGTTGTTGCACATTGGTATAAACAATTCAAATGTGTGTAGAAACCTCAGTGCATTGATGAAGAAATCCCAGGAACACTCAGCAACTGCTGTAACAGAGCAGAGGATTGCAAAAATTGTGGAATTAATCCTGGAAGATCGTCATATTAGCATCAAAGAACTAGCTGCAGAGCTCCAAATTAGTGTAGGGTCTGTGGAGAACATCATCCATCAACAGTTACATACGAGTCAAGTGTCTAATAGATGGGGTTCCCAGACTTCTGACCCCTTACCAGAAGAAGGAGAGGGCACAATGTGCACATGAAATGTAGTTGATGTGCCAGGAAAAACAAGGTGTGTTTTTTTTTTTTTTTTTTTTTTTTTTTCATGGCTAGTCACCATGGATGAAATTAGAATCCATCACTATGATCCCAAAACCAAACAAATATCAAAACAGTGGAAGCATGCAGAATCATAACCCCACCAAACAGGCAAAGGTGCAACCAAGTGCTGGCAAGGTGATGTGTGTCAGTTTTTTTGGGATCAGCAGGGTGTAATACTAACAGATTACCTTCAAAACAGCTGTACTATGACGGTGAAGTATTATTCCAGCTTCCTCGTAAAGCTATGTACTGCTATTAAAGAAAAGATGGGGAAAGCTGTCGAAAGGTGTGCATCTACTCTACGATAATGCCCCTCACATGTTGCAGTGAAGTGTGTACATGAATGTGGGTTTGAATATTACCACATCTTGCTTATTACCCTGACTTTACAACCTCAGATTTCTTCCTCTTTCCTTCCCTGAAGTACTTAATTCATGTAAAACACTTTGCTGCTAATGATGTGATTTCCTGCCAAGTCATGGTTTGAAGGACAGTCAAAGGTTTTCTACAAATCTGGCCTGTGGAAGTGTATAGAGAAGTGGCAAAAATGTGTCATTTTGTGTGATGACTATATTGAATAAGTGTAATATATGCTCTTTGTTTCAACCTTCTATCACAACTACTTCTGGGTGAATACAAATCTTTTGTGACCTTTCCCATACACAAATAGAAACTGGATGGAAATTAATATGTTTATGCAAATATAGCTGCCCTCAAAAAAAAAAAAAGAAAACTGCTATGATTAAACTGTTTACAAATTTACATTTTTTCTGTTATTTTAGGTTTACAGAGAGGTGGAATCAAAATGGAAGAAGAAACAAAATCAAGAGCAACTCCATTGAGCTTTCCAAAGTACCATCAAATTTATTAGCATACTCTGCTGATATCTCACTGACACCTGAATTATTACGATCATGCATTTGTGATACGGGCAAGTCTTGTGTAGTTTTGCAGCATCTAAATAGATCTCTTAATGCAATTAGTCAAGCATTTTTTCAGCAACAAACTCCAAAAAAAGTTGCTGTTCTTTTATCTTCTCAAGATGATGCATTAGTTGGAGATCACACATTTTCAAAAAAGAAGGCATACAACAGAACTAAGACTTTCATGGATCAGATGAGACTTAAATTTATTGTAAATTAATTATAACAGCCATAAATTCCATTTTAATTACGAAGAATGATAATGTATGAAATTAGTTAGTATATTTGCATCAGTTGAATTTTTTAGACAAACCGAAGTTTGTACATTTGCATCATTATTAAAAACATCTTATATTGTGAAATCCTGCACAAGTTGCCTTCCTTATACTTCAAATAAGTAACACTTCTCCATTAGAGAAGACTGCTGTTATTGTCATAGTTTTAATTTTACATAGAGGCTTTCTCCCTAAAATATTATTAGTCTAAGAATGATAATGTATTAAATAGGTACAATCATTATAATGAGATATACCAGCAGACTGATATATCCCCAAGGCTTGACGGAAAAAAAAAAAATAATAATAAATATGAATATACACACACATATATATATATATATATATATATATATACATATACAGGGTGTCTCAAAAATATTGGTACAAACATTTAGGTAGGAGGTAGGTAAAGGAATGTGAATCGCAAGGAACCCATAACCGGAAACGTCACTGTAAGTCAGTAGACTGCGCTGTTCATCAGTTTGCGACAGGGAAAATTTCTGGTGTACTCATTCAAGCAGTAGTTGCCGCATGAAGAGTATGCATCGATATACGAACTGTAAGCTGGCAGACATGCACCTAGTGTATGGATTAGCAGAGGGCAATGGACGAGCCGATCAATGAATTTATGGAGAATGCTTCCCAGACAGACATTTACCAGAACACCGTTTGTTTGCGCGTGTGCATCAAAATTTGTGCAATTATGGGTAATTTAGAGGTAACAAGAGTAGTGCGGGCAGACCACGTTCGACGCGAACTCCCGCCATGAAAGAAAGTGTGTTGAATGCCGTCCAGAATAATCCTACTACCAGCACATGTGCCGTTGCCTCTGCCTTAGGAGTGTCTCGTTGCAGTGTACAGCGTGTCTGGCACGACGAGTCCTTACACCCCTTTCATCTCCAAACGGTTCAGTTACTGCTCCTCCAAGATCATCCTGCACGTGTGACTTTTGCGCAGTGGTTTCTTCAAGAAAGTGTTCAAGACTTGAATTTTCCAGCCTATGTTTTGTTCACGGATGAGGCTTATTCAATCAGCACAATGCTCATGTGTGGGCTCACAACAACCCACAGAGTGTGCGCGCCCTCATGCACCACAACGTTGCTTCGCAATAAATGTGTGGGTAGGTATGGTCGGTGACTGCTTAGTCAGCCCATACCTGTTACCATCCCGCATGAACTCTGCTAAATATTGGATCTATCTTGAACAAGTTCTACCAGGGTTACTTGACGATGTTCCAGCAAATGTGAGACGCAACATTTGGTTTCAACATGATGGGGCGCCTGCCCATTATGGAAGGTGTGTTCGTGACCATTTGAACAGGCATTTTGGCCGTCAATGGATTGCCCGTGGTGGACCCGTTTGGCCCCCACACTCACCTGATTTATCGAGCCTTGATTTCTTTCTGTGGGGGGCCTTCAAATCTATCGTGTGTGAATTGCCTGTGGAGACGGAAATGGATCTCATGGCGAGACTCTTTGCTGCTGCTACTGTCAAAGAAACTCCAGTTATGTTCGACCATGTCCACCAATCCGTGGTGCATCGGTGTCACGCATGCATCGCGTCTCATGGTGGAACCTTCGAGATCTGTTGTAAGATCATGAAATGCATCCATCTTGTACTCCATTGTTAATATTATGTCAAATAAATGTTTGCCACTAATTACTCTCTTGTGTCATTTCTGCTTCTTGTGCCTCTGCTACTACTTTCCCATGACGTTTCTGGTTATGGGTTCCTATGCAATTCACATTCCTTTAGATGTTACCTACCTCACCTAAATGTTTGTACCAATATTTTTGAGACACCCTGTATATATATATATATATATATATATATAATCATCAAGAATAATACAATAGAGAAGTTATATGCTATAGGGGGAAGAAAATTAAGAATTAGATTAAATAAGATTAGATAAGACAATTATAATAACGTGAATTATGGATCAGGGTCACTGCTATAGCAAAAGTACCCTACCGCCATAATGTATATATAAAATATTACTAGTATAAAATACATTAAGTAGATGTTTATGCATGGAAATGAACTAATGAAAATACGTTGTACCCTGGGAGCGATATATGTTTTGAACGAAGGTGGGAAGAAAGGAACCGGAAAAATAATTGTAACGATAGAAAAGTAAACCAAATGAATATTTTTGAAGAGACAACCTAGGTGGTAATTATGAAAGACTCTACAATGCTATCTCCACCTATTTTTGAAGAGACGACCTAGGTGGTAATTATGAAAGACTCTACAATGCTATCTCCACCTAGGTCGTCTCTTCAAAAATATTTATTTGGTTTACTTTTCTATCATTACAATTATTTTTCCGGTTCCTTTCTTCCCACCTTCGTTCACAACATATATCGCTCCCAGGGTACAACGTATTTTCATTAGTTCATTTCCATGCATAAACATCTACTTAATGTATTTTATACTAGTAATATTTTGTATATATATATAACCATAAAAATAAATTAAAATAAGAATTAAAAATAAAAATAATGCCAGCAGCATGGCGAGACGAGCAAAAATAGTCAAAATTAAACATAACGATCAAATCAACAGGGAGGGAAGAGAGGGGTAACAAGAGTAAAAATATTGCAGCAGAAACTCTCTAAGATAATTTAGAACATCTGAATGTAAGGATAATAAAATAATAATTCATTAAATTTCGAAAGCCAATTAATTAGAAATTTAACGGCACCCCCTCTGATGGGCATCAGGTCCAAATTTATGTGAAATATCACCAACAGAGATGTAAACCACTACAATAAAATAAAACAAAAATAAACCAAAAATAGACTGACCATTGCGCCCCATCTCAGCAGAGGACCACAAGGCCAATAATGGTCAGGAAATCGCTGCATTTCGATCGCTAGACAAATTGCCGCAAAGGTGAGTCGATCGAAAGATCAGTCCGACCTCCCTAGACATTTGCGCCGATTTGTCTAATAATCGAAATGCAGCAATTCCCTAACCATTATTGGCCTTGTGGTCCTCTGTTGAGATGGGGCGAATGGTCAGTCTATTTTTGTTTTATTTTATTGTAGTGGTTTACATCTCTGTTGGTGATATTTCACATAAATTTGGACCTGGTGCCCATTAGAGGGGACACCGTTAAATTTCTATTGGCTTTCGAATTTAATGAATTATTATTTTTTCTAAATTATCTTAGAGAGTTTCTGCTGCAATATTTTTACTCTTGTTATCCCTCTCTTCCCTCCCTGTTGGTTTGATCGTTATGTTTAATTTTTACTATTTTCGCTCTTGTCTTGCCATGCTGCTGGCATTATTTTTAATTCTTATTCTAATTTATTTTTATGGTTATATTTCAAGCACCATGTAGAGGAATATGCTTTTTGCTGCCTCTTATGTTTGCTGTACCTTTTTATTTTATTTTTATTATGAAAAATGCAGTTTCCAACTATTTTAAACATTCAAATATATGTATAATTATATATATATATATATATATACACAGGGTGTTTCAAAAGTGTTGGTCAATAATTTAAAGGTGAACTGTACAGACTACAATATGCAAAAAAAGCCTAGTAAACATGGGTCCTTAAGTGAATCGTTTTCGAGATATTGCACATTTCTAGTTGGGATCCACCACTGACTTGTTTGTTTAGGTTATGCTAATTCTCTCCCTTTCCCCTCTCTCAATGCTCTGAGACGTAGCAGGCATACTAGTACTTGTCAAAGGATAGTCAACGTGGAAAGAGGTTACAGCAACGAACAGTATGCGGACATGCATTTCATGCATGGTAAAGCCAACAGCAGTGCACTTGAGGCTGCACATTTGTACCAAGAAGCATTTCCCCTCCGAAGGCAGCCCAACAGGCGCACATTCATCAGGGTACATCAATACCTTAGAGAACATGAGTGCTTCGCACATGGAGTACAAGCAGATATGCCCAGAAGCATTAAACCTGATGTTGAGGAAAGGGTGTTAGAAAAAATAGAACAAAATCCAGGAATTTTGACAACGAGGGTTGCTCTGCAAGAGTGTGTACTGAGTCATAGCAGTGTGTGGCGAATTTTATATCACCAATTACTGTACCCCTACCATATCCAGCGTGTACAAGGTCTCGGCAATACAGACTACCCTCCCAGAGTGAACTTCTGCCATTGGAAGCAACAACAGTGTGTCCTGAACCCCCAATTTTTAAACAACATTTTGTTCACTGGTGAACTGGGTTTACTTGTGATGGTATTTTTAATTTTCATAACTGTCACGTTTGGTCCGACGAAAATCCTAATGTAATTCACGAGTCATGATATCAGCAACGTTTCTCATTGAATGTCTGGGCAGGACTACTAGGAGACCGTCTAATTGGACCACACTTTCTGCCAAACACACTGACATGAGAGCTGTACCTTCAGTTCTTGCAGAATGTTCTTCCAGACCTCCTTGATGATGATGATAATGTTCCACTTCAGCAACGCCAGAACATGTGGTTTATGCATGATGGTGCACCTGCACATTTTGCTCAAGTTGTGACTTGGTATCTAACTAAGGTATGGTCAATGGTGGATAGGTAGAGGTGGGCCTGTAATGTGTCCTCTCAGATCACCAGACTTAAATTCTATGGATTTTTGTATATGGGGTCATGTAAAAAGCTTGGTGTACACTTCTGACATTAACACAGTTGAAGAATTGCTGTGTCGGGTTGAAGGAGCCTTTCAGCAAATCAGAAATTACCCAGGAATGCCTGAGAGGATTCACAACTCAATGCAGAGAAGACTACAAAGCTGCGTACAGATGCAAGGACAGCATTTTGAGCACCTTTTGTAACACCTCTAAAATCCTGTGGTGTTGAAACCAAAAATTAAAAATGTATTATCTTATATTTAATAAAACCACCCTTAGCAAAGGAGTCAGCTTTTTTGCTAAACTAATACTTCCATAGTCAGTGACGGATCTTAACAGAAAATGTGCATTATCTCATACGGTTCATTTGTGGCCCGATGTTCACTGGGACTTTTTTTGTTTATTTTAGTTTGTACTTTTTCAACTTTAAATTATTGACCGTCATTTTTGAAACACCCTGTATAATATACTCCTGTAAGATAATGACTATTTTATTGAGCTACAGTATTTACAGATTAACTGAGTGGAGATTTCTCTTATCACCAAACATCATTAAATCAATAGTTTTTTCAAGAACATTTGTTCATAACATAATTAACAATTTAAAGTTATGGTATATATGCTATACACTGAAATAAAGATAATTAAAAAAAAACAATTTTATTTACATTGACTTTATTGATTATTACATAGTACATAGCAGAAGATAATTTACCACGAACTGCATAGTGACATTAAGAAGCTGAAGCTGAGATGCTGGTGAATCTTCAGAGTCAGACTCAAGCTTTTAAAACATCTGTTCATATTGATAAAAATATTGCAGCCACTGACTGACTCTGGTGCAGATATGTGGACGATATATTTTCCATCAATCCCCAGTGGTCTGAGGTGCTGCTACTCCAATGCCTCAATTCTCTGTCGATGTACATTTCTCTTACTGTGGAAATGGAGGCGAACAATATTGTCCCATTAGTTACCTCAGTATATAGGAAACCAATTTTTGAAGATTAAATGTGCAGGGCATAATGATATGGGTTTATATTAACTATATAATATCGGTGTAGATACACCATAGTTTACTCATAAATTTAACTACATACGTAGTGTAAATCGTATGTAGTTAAATTTATTGTTTAATTTTATCCCATATTGTGGCTGCCTTCGCAACAAGATACCAGGTATTGCACTACTTTGAATAAATAATTCTCTAGTAAAGGAGACTACTGTTATTTATTCTCAGTGAGCGCCACCACTGAGACAGCCATTTCGAAGCTAATTGGCTTCATCATTGGTGGGTGGGCAGGTACCCTGATAATGCAAACATGACACCACAGTTGCAAAGTCGTTCCACAATATGAGAGTTGCCAAATGGTGTACAGAATGATATGTTGTTTGAAGATTAAATGCGCAAGGTATAATGATATGAGTTTAAATTAACTATATAATATCAGTGTAGATACACTTACCCATAAATTTAACCCACCGAAAGCTTCAAAACGGCCGTCTGGGTGGTGGTGCCCACTGAGAATAAATAATAGTAGTCTCCTCTACTAGAGCAGCATTATTTATTCAAAGTAGTGCAATACCTGGTATCTCGTTGTGAAGGCAGCCACAATGAGATAAAATTAAATGATACTTTTACACTACGTATGTAGTTAAATTTATGGGTAAACTATGGTGTATCTACACTGATATTATATGGGAACCCAATGTGCCAGGGTCAATTTACTAACTTCAGATCACCCCAGGACACTTGTATAGAACAGTGAGAGCTTTGTTGCACAGAGTTTGGTCACATACTGACAGAGAGGCTGAGTTTTCTAGTACAATTTTTCCAAATGTGACCACCCCCTCATATTCTGGATAGAAAACGAATTCAATGTGACAGAGTTGGTTGCCATCTTAGGTGCAACAATTCACGCATCGCCATTGCATATATCCTCTACTATTCAGGTGTCTCCGCTCGTCTTACCAGATTTTATGAAGTTATCGTGTTGGCTGTGCACAATTCATTATGGCTAGGATAAAATCAACCCATTTTTTGTTGCATCGTTCAGTGGTGGTATACCGTATTGCTTGCCCAGATTGTGGGATAGGTTACATTGGCGAAGCTGGGTGCAGGCTATGTGATTATGTTTCTGAGCATGAGGGGACTATTTACTGTGCCAATTTTAGCAGCCTTGCTATTGCAGAGCATTATTCGGTTGAGCAGCACTGTAATCTTAAACCCAGACGAATATTGGAAGTGGCTCATAATGCATGTCATATCATGGTTAGAGGCCATCCATATAGCTGTTGCCAGGTCCCATTATTAATTGTAATTCTGGGACCTGCATACATCCTTATTATTGAGGCCGTCATTCTGCATAACGATGAGAAATGGTGGGTAAATAATTGAACGAGTTGTCAGTGTGTACTGCATTCAGAGATTAATGATTGAATGGCTGAGGAATATTGATCTGCGTTAGCTCACTTCCTTCCCTTCCTTTTTTTTTTTGCCCTATCTGCCAGGCTCAATGTGCATAATTACTAAAAACCCCAAATTTAGTTATTCTAAAAACTATTGACAACCAAAAAAGTCTAGCAAAGAAGTCAAGAATACAGTCGTCACTAAAGGAGCACTTTAAAACTACAAGAATTAAATCGATCAGGAAGACTCGAAATGTTGGGCTACTGATCGAAACTGAAACATCATAAAAAATCCTCTCATCTCGACACTTGACCTTACTGCAGAACAACCGAAGAAAAAAGGCCTCTCAGTAGTCATATTTGATGTCAGCAAGGACTCCACACCTATGCAAATCACCAAGGAACTATACTACCATAACCTGCAAGCCACATATTAAACCAAAATTTCATAAAAAGTCTAAGTCATATGATAATGTCAACCGGGTGGTGGAATTAACCCCCCAGCTTGGAATACAATAAAAAATCAAGATAGAATATATATAGACTGGGGCAGCCATCATTTTAAAGAACATGTGGCTGTCCCAAAGTGTTTCAACTGCTGCAGGTTTGGCCACACCACACACACCTGCACTCAGGCCGAGTCAACCTGTGGAACATCGGTATAAGGACTGCCCCAACAAAACCAGCGAGCCTGTCTGCACAAACTGCAAAAGCTCAAAACTTCCTCATAATCACTCAATAAGAAACAACAGTTGTCTAAGCGCAAAGTGAGCACAACAAATCAGAACCGATTATGGGCCTACGCCTTAAACAGTTCAACACCCAACAGATCAGATTCATCCAACTTAATGCGCAGCGAGCCAAGGTAGTTCCAGACCAGATAAAAGTAATTATAAATGAGGAAAATATCGACATCATGATCCTTCAAGAACCTTATACCCATGCCAAGCAGTTGCGGGGTTACCCACTTGCATACAAAATAATCCAAGCAGATAATGAAACTCCCTGGGTGGCAATTGTAGTCAGGAACCCAGAACTCACCACCACCAAAATATCAAGTCTCTGCACATCCTGGGCAGTGTGCCTGTTTGTCATAGGTACTGTTGGAACCTTTTATGTGGTTTTTATATATAACAGACCCGGAGAGGATATTCTACCAACAATAAACTATCTGAAAAACATAGCGGCCCTCTTTCCCAATGAGAAAATTATCATGGGGCGGATGTAAACTGCCACTCTCCTGCTTGGTTTGCAGGGTCTGATGACCATAGTGGCACCTGCAATGGGCAGCGATTGGAAGAGTTTATCTCCAATTCACAGCTTACCAAATTAAATAGGACAACATTTTCATCCACTCTCTGGGAATCAAATATTGATATCACCCTGGCTAGCAGACAGATGGCTAGAAGGTTATGGCCCGGTGGTCCAGGCCTCCTGGACCACCGGGCCATAACCTTCCAAATGTCTAGAATCCAACAGCAACCATTGAATCCCAAACTCACACTGAACAGATTTAAAATAGAAAATGCTAACTGGGACAACTTCATAGCAGCTCTGGACGTCTCTGTCATTCAACTCCGAGCAGGGGACTGTAACTTGCTAGATCCAGAAGTGCACCAGAGAACTGTTACCAGGGTCATTACAAACAACTTTACCAAACCTTTAAATGAAAAAATCCACTCCCCAGCACTGTTCCCTAGTGGTCTGCAGTGCCTCCGCAGAGAGGTAAATAGTAAAGGAAAGCTTTCCAAAGAGCAAGGAGATCATGGCCGCAGCCAGAGGTGGTGGCCCTGAGACAACAATATAGAATAGCCAGGAACACTTATACATCTCTAATCCGCCAAAGGAAAAGAACATCTGGTGGCATCGACTGGGAATACCGACCCTTAGGGGATTGTATATAAAATTACCATCAATAAACTCTCCAGGGGAAAGGTTCTGATAACCACTCTCATACTACAAGGCACAATAACCACTACCTGGGAGCAGTCAATTAATATACTGAATACCATTTTCCAGCCACCAATCTCTGACTTCACACTAATACAAGCCCAACTGTGTGCCTCCAATGAGTGCTACACTACGCAGGAAACTTCACCCTGGAGGAACTTCATCGAGCAGTATTGAAACTGAAGGACAGGAAATGCCCAAGTCCTGAATTAGCACCATAATCCCCCCCTGAGATTGTTTTTTTTCTCCATTAAATTGAGGTAGGTAAAATTAAGGATTACTATATATTTATAGTAACAATTTAAAAGGTCCTTCATAAATAGTTATGGAACTCTTTCTTTTGCAAGAAGTATCAGATAAACCTTTATAGAAAAAACTGAACTCCATAATTATTTCTATTTGAGGCTTGACATCTCTTTCACATTTATTTCCCATCTCTTGATTAATTAAGTGAGCAATAACTAATGTCAGTTCAACTTGCTGTAGAGGCTTCACACAATATTCTTGATTCAGGGGTAATTATATATATAATTACCTATATTAATTAGTAGAGGCATACGATGTAAAAAAAGCACGCTTATGCAGCATCAGCCAAAAAAGAAAAAGAAAAAAGCTCATTTCATCCCTCCGTTCATTCAAAATGCCTTTCCAGTTCAGCCTTAATTTTATTTAGGCAATCAACTTCCACAATAAGAAGTGGAAATCTGTTCCACCAATCAACTACCCGCTGGCTAAAGACAAATTTCAACAATCTATTCTACAACATCTTTCCTCATTATGAAACTGTGCTCCCTGAGCTTCTTAGTCTGAGCAAGAGGAAGAATCCCATCAGCATTCAGCTTGCTCAACCCATTCAAGGCCTTATACGCCTCAATCAGATCACCTCGTAGTTTCTACTCTCCAGCTGCTGCAATTTGCAGAACTTGAGCCTTTCTTTGTAAGAGCACCCTTCGTACCCCTCACCAATCTTGTTGCCCTTCTTTGTACTCGTTCTAGCAACTCTACATCCTTCCTAAAATGAGGCCTCCAGACCTGTACACAGTACTCTAGGTGTGGCCTGACATAGCTTGTATAATGGTATAATCACCTCTCTGTCCCTGCTAGCAAAATTCCTATATATCAATGACAAGACTCCATAACCTGGCCTGGCAGCCCGTCTGCACTGTTTAGCAAACTTCATATTTGACTGCACAATAACCCCCAGTTCTTTTTCACTTTCCACTTCTCTGAATGTAGTACCATACAGTTGGTACGTTTCTCTTCGGTTATTGCTACCCATATACAGTACTTTGCATTTGTCAATGTTAATTTTCAGTTGCCACTTCTCAGCCCATTTTCCCAACTTATCTAGATCCAGTTGGAGTAGCATACTGTTGTTAACAACCCTGCCAACCTTTGTATCATCTTCAAACATGGATATTAAACCTGATATACCTTCATCAATATCATTGATAAATACTGAAAACAACAATGAGCCCAACACCGAACCCTGGGGAACTCCACTAATAACATTTGTCCACGAAGAGCAGTGGCCATTGATTACCACTCTGTGTCGTCTCCCACTCAACCATCTCTTTATCCATTGTAGCGACTTACCCTTAATGCCATACCTCTCCAATTTGTACAGCAGTCTTCCATGTGCAACAGTATCAAAAGCTTTCCTGAAATCCAAGTATATGTTATCAAAATTATTTTTGGCATTCAGTTCCTTTGTGACCACATCATAGTATCCAACCAAATTGGTCAGACAAGGCCTCCCTTTAACAAACCCATGCTGTGTCTTAACTATTACTGCAGTCTTGTATATATGATCCTGCAATGCTTCTTTAACCAGTGATTCCATTATTTTCCACGGAACACAAATTAAACTAACAGGTCTGTAGTTACTTGTGTACCCTTTTGAACCCCCTTTGTGAATTGGTGATACATTTGCAAACCCCCAGTCCATGGGGACCTCCTCTGAGTCCAAGGAAGCTCTCATAATTATAGCTAAGGGTTTGCTTACTTACTTTGCTGCCTTCTTTAATATAACTGGATAGATCCCATCCATTCCAGGTCCCTTCCTTATGTTTAACTTCAACAATTTCTCCTCCACTATGCTCTCGTTTATTACAAAATCACTTAGCTCCCTGTTAGAGTTTGATAAACTTCTGGCACTCCCCTAATTGAATAACTCGTCATGTGTGAATGTAGATGCAAAATACTCATTATACTTTCCTAAAGGTGACTGTAAAGGTGACTACAGAAGTCTCAGACAGTTTTTAAATTCTGTACAATGGGATCAACTGATGATATTACCAATGTTGAATTCTAAATGGTAAGCCTTCAGGGACTTAATTTTGGAGGCTACTAGGCTTTTCATTCCAACTAAGAAATACTGTTCAAGGTTTAGGCCTAAATGGATGACAGATGAATTAATGAGGCTCATGGCAGAGAAGAAGAATGTATGGAATGCATATAAAGTATGAGGTGACAGAGAAGCTTATGGCAGGTATAAACTAGTATGTAATCAAGTCACAAAGGAGGTTAGGCAGGCGAAGGCAGATTATGAGAAATCTTTGGCAAAGGATGCAAGAAAAACAGCAAAGAGTTCTTTGCTTATGTAACCTCTAGAAGGAAAGGGATGAATCAGACTGGACCACTTAACATATATATTGGTTGACTATTGATGATCATGCTTAGGTAGTCACCTTTACGAAAGCAAAAGCTCTTTCCTTTAGCCTTGATGGTAGTTACATCTTTAAGTAATTCCCACATCAGTACATTGTGGTCACTATCACCCAGTGGTTCCTTTATCTGCAATTTCTTAATGCATGAATAATCACTGCTGATAATCAGATCAAGAGTATTACTCCCTCTGGTTGTCTCTCGAACATGTTGCTCTAGAGAACAGTCATCCAATAAATCCACAAAAGTCTTGCTAATGTGCGAGTGACAAACCCACAAGTTCCAGTCAATATCTGGAAAGTTAAAATTCCCCATTATAAGACATTCTGATTTACTGGCCCACTCTATTTCTCTGCACAATTGCTCATTATACTCATCAGATTCATCACACACACACACACACACCTACTCTGATTTTTCTTTTCCCATGCTTATTTCACACAAAACAGACTCAACACTGCATTGTCCACCAACATCAATTGGATGCACTTCCTTAGATTTTATGTGTTTCTTAATTAACAGCATAACCCCACCTCCCTTCCTGTACACATTGTACTCACTAAATTCCAATTCTGCACTGCTGGTATCTGTGTGACACCACGTCTCTGATGTCCCAACAATATCTGCCTATTATGTCTTGACTAGCACTTCATGCTCATCAAATTTATTAACTATACTCCTAGCACTGGTGTACATGCAAGTATACATGTACCTGTTCGTACTCTTAGTTACCCTAATACAGCCCATGTATTTACTCGTTCCACTATGACTCCCAGCAGTCTCTGAAATCTCCATTACTTTGCTTTCCAGACTGCTGGTCATTCTAATAGAAGCAGTGCAAGAATCAATTTTGTCTCTGCCTGGAGCCACTGTCTGTGTATCCTCCTTTTGGTCTGTGTATCCCCCCAAGCTAGCAGTTTTCCGACCAACCTAACACTGCATTGAATCATCAGCAAATATTCTTGCACCCTTTCTATTTAAGTGTACCCCATCCCTATAGAAGCAGTCTGTCCTGTCAACAAGCACAGACCAGGCTGAAAAAAATTCTACCCCTTGAGTCTTGCACAATCTCTCCAGGGCCAAATTGGTCAACAAGGCTCTCATCATATATTCCCTACTATCGTGTCTGGGCAGAATTGCAGACACTTTCACATTCAGCTCTAACTCGCAGCGTTTTTTTTCAACATTGACCTGTGCTTGTTGAGTAAATCTGCAGATCTCTTATTCTTAATTTCATTAATTCCAACGTGTACAACATCACCTTTTGTGCCCTTAAAAGATGATGTGCAACAGTATCTAAAGCTTTCCTGAAATACAAGTATATGAAATCAAAATTATTTTTTTGCATCCAGTTCCTTTGTGACCACATCATAGTATCCACTCAAATTGGTCAGACAAGATTTACCCCTTAGCAAATCCAGTGGAGAAGAATAACTGTCAGATTTAACAAAGATTTAAGAAGCACACAGATTTAACAAACAAAATTTTACCTGAGTTTATCCATTGGAAGTTCTGTAAATAAGCAGTATACACATAAAGAATAAAGTTGTCACCTTAGCACCAGAAAATAGAATTTCCCTAAGTTAAACACTTAAAAATGTACTTTTTTGAGGAGCACTTAAATCATGCAACTGCTTTCTGACAATGTATGCGCACTCAACCCGGATAGAGTCTTAAGGTCAGGTGTCCTATATGGAAGGGGTGGTTGCTATCAGGCAATTTCATGTTCAAGAATCCCACCATGGTCAGACTAGCTGCAGCCAGTGTCAGCGTTCCACCTAGGGGGCCAGTATGGCAGTGGGCAACATCCCCCAGCTGCAGATATGCTGAGGTTGTATAGTGTTTCTTGTCAGGTGGCAGTAGCCACCTTCTCATAGTATACTCTATGTCGTAGTATAAACTATCTAAAGGCCAGATATAGTATGAGTTTTGGTGTATGCAGATATGCTGAAGTTGTATAGTGTTTCTTGTCAGGTGGCAGTAGCCACCTCTCATAGTATACTCTATGTCGTAGTATAAACGATCTAAAGGCCAGATATAGTATGAGTTTTGGTGTAGTCTACATTTGGTGTACTGTAGGGTTGTGATGGTATATCGTTACTCTGGCCATTTAGCCATGGGACTCAGTGGCCTCCATTGCCTGTCCACCACTGTGCGGCGGTAGACTGGTACAGGGTGTAGATAATGTCTCTGGCCCAGGGAAAGCCCTGGGCTACGCTAACTTGCCAGGGAGGGTCCCCCCAAAAAATAAATATATATATACAACTCTGAAAGTTTTTATTGGAAATGAGTGCTGGTGTGGGTGATTCAAGTTTGTAGTAAAGGTGAAGATAAAGGAGGTGGATTATAGAAAGGCTTCCACCTGGAAAAAAGAAAGAAATGGATAGAGGGGCACTCCTGTGGAAGGGAAACTTCCTGCAACGGGGTATACTGTTAAGATCAGAGAAAGTTAGGTAGTGGTAGAGTACACCAGTCGAAAGGTTTGGGTAGTCGGTGGGAAAAGGAAACAGTTATTGATGGGGAGTAAAGTCATAAGGCTAGAGTGGCCTAGGTGGGAGAGGAGATTGTACTGTAGACTCACAGTGCTCTGATTTAAAAATCCCACATTGGACAATCCAGCTGAAGCCAGTGTCAGCAGATCCCACACCATGCCATGAGGTTGTCACAGACATTCTTTCAGATATGCCAGACAAGCTGCACCTGCTACCTGGGAGTCTAAAACGCTGATGGAACTGATATTCGGGTGACACTCAAGTCAAGTGGACCCAATTTCGGCGAAGTCCGGACGGTCTGTGACAGCCAAATTCTCTGCTTGCACCTTCACGATGTGTGTGTGTGTGTGTGTGTGTGTGTGTGTGTGTGTGTGTGTGTGTGTGTGTGTGTGTGTGTGTGTGTGTGTGTGTGTGTGTGTGTAAACTGTGTCGGGGTGGTTCCCAGGCATATGCCCATCTCCACCTAAAACTTTCAATAAAACAGAAATCTGTAAAATGGGCCTGGAATATAGCTAAGAAGATGAATATTCAAACAAATTTTGAGGTAGATAGATGTAACCAAATAGAAACAATCAAATTTTGTATAGGAAAGATTAAAATTGTGTTAAAGAAATGTTTGTGAGCTTAATATGTTGTTTATGTCAGGTCACTCTGCCATCAGAAAGCAGCCAATATCTTCGGCTGCGATCTGATGCCCGTCCCCGGCACGTGGTTAGGACCTGTCTCTACTATTTTATTCTGAAGTGCAAAGCACAAACCTGCACCCAACAGAGGAAGTGCAATACTGTTGGGTGCTTCGCCGAAATTGGGTCCACTCAAGTCAAGTGGACCCAATTTCGGCGAAGTCCGGACGGCCTGTGACAGCCAAATTCTCTGCTTGCACCTTCACGATGGTGGGACTGTTAGTAATCCTGGGTATAACCTCCATGCACAAGTACATGGTGGGTGACCACCCAGGTGTGAACCAACGTAAGCAGGGGTGGAGGTGTGGCGCCCACACCACACCACATGGAGGAACGCCGACCCTCTATGTTACCAGGCAATACTAGGTGGTAGATGACTCATCAACCGGTGAAATACCACCACTTTGCTTACTGGAGGCTTGAAGTGGTGGAACCCATGTTTAGTCTCTAGAGCTAAGTTCCTTCCCTATCTCTTCCATCATTAGCATTAGCATTAGCATTAGTAGAGGCATTTGATGCAAGAAAGCAAGCTTATGCAGCATCAGCCAAAAAAAAAAAAAAAAAAGTAAAAATAAATAAAAATAACCACTTCCACTTCACCCCTCTGTTCGTTCGAAATACCTGTCCAGCTGAGCCTTAAACTTATTTAGGCTATCAACTTCCACGACAAGGATGGAAGTCTGTTCCACCCACCAACCACCCGCTGGCTAAAGGCAAATTTCCGCACATCTATCCTACATCTGTCTTTCCTCAATTTGAATTTATGCCCTCTCAGGTGATTTTTCTGAGCTAGAGGAAGAATCCCATCAGCATTGAGCATGCTCAAACCATTCAAGGCTTTGTACACCTCTATCAGATCACCCCGCTGGTGCCTAGTTTCCAGACACTGTAATTTGCAAAACTTAAGCCTTTCTTCGTAAGAGAACCCCTTTGTCCCATTCACCAATCTAGTTGCCCTTCTCTGTACTCGTTCCAGCAGCTCTACATCCTTCCTGAAATGAGGCCTCCAGGCCTGTATACAGTACTCTAGGTGTGGCCTGACCATTGCCTTATACAAGGGAATAATCACCTCCTTATCCCTGCTAGAAAAATTCATATATATCATTGACAATACACCATGAGCTACTCTTGCAGCTCGTCTGCACTGCTCAGAGAACTTCATATCTGCCTGCACCACCACCCCCAGGTCCCTTTCATTCTCTACCACTGTCAATCATGCAGTATGATTGATGACTTTTGAGGTTATGACGAACGTCGTGGCGAGATCCAATATTCCTTACATTTCGAGGGTACAGCTCTAAAACGGTGTTCGCAGGCCGGCCGCTAGTTAGTACACCGGACCGAACCTATTGGTAACTCTCTAGGAGGCTTCCGGATCAGCTACTGTATAATCTTGCTACCTCAACTCTGCCAGATAGTGACTGGAGGGAGTCCGAGTAGTGTGTATGCGGGGAGCATTGTCGAGGCCACGTTATGTCAAGGATCTGGGTATATTCTTACCACGTGTACGCCATATCCAAATTTTCATTACTTCATACAACATGTCCCACCCACTTTTTCTTACCATTGAATACACCATGAATTGTCAAACTAATAGCAAGCTTATCTGCAAAAAGATCTAAACCTCCCAAGCACTTTCTAATTCATTTCACAAATATACGTGGTCTCAATTCTAATCTCAACGATGTCCATTTCCACTTGCAGTCTGCCAAACCCCATGTACTTTTTCTGACAATTTCAGTTATCGGTTGATTCGACTACTACTCATCTCAGATGCCCAAATTATTCGCTGTATGATTCCTTTCACCTTAAAGGTGGTACTTGTGCATATGTCCGTTCTGATATTCCCTGTCAGAGACTTGGCAATTTGGAATCTGCTCTCTTTGATCTTCTCTGGCTTAAAATCTCTCTACCTCATTGTGTCAAATTCATCTGTTGTCTCTACCGTTCTCCCAATTCCACAAATCACTTGGAGCTCTTTGACTTCCTCTCGTTGCAACTTGACTTTCTCCAGTCCAACTTTCCTAACAGTGAGGTAATTTTCCTTGGTGATTTTAATGTTCACAACTCCAGCTGGCTTCCATTTTCTAGTCACACGACCAAGCAGGTCGAGATGCTGAGGCTTTTGCAATTACTAATGACCTAGCACAGATTGTTCATTTACCTACAAGAATACTGGACAATCCTAATCATACAGCCAATACACTTGATCTTTTCCTCACAAACAACCCTTCTAAGTACACGGTCGAAGTGAGAGGTCCTTTAGGCACTTCAGATCACAACTTAGTGATTGTCTCTTCTCTAATGGAACCTTTATCTCATGGCTATTCCCAACCTCGTGTTGTTTGGCATTACAAGAATGCAAAATGGGATGACCTGCGAGACTTCTTTTCCTTGGTCAGATTACTGTTTCAAAACTTCTGATGTCAACGTTTGCTCAGATCGTGTCAGTGAAATTATTCTTGCAGGAATGGAATCCTTTATCCCACACTCCACTTTAAAATCTCGTCATTTATCTAAACCTTGGTTTTCCAATAAATGTGCTAAGGCTGTTCAAGAGAAGAATGTTGCATATCGTAATTGGCTTGTTTCTGATTCTTCAGTTCATTTTCTGCCTACACCAAAGCTCGCAACAATTGTAAAGCAATTATTAATCAGTCCAAACTAGAGTTTCAACAGGCTAAGAATAGAAAACTTGCTTCTTGCCCTATTCGTTGCCGAGCATTCTGGTCTCTTGCCAAAGCTATTGGCCGCAAGTTTTGCCCATCTCTGCTCCCACCTCTGTCCAAACCAGATGGTTCTGTTGTCACTTCAGACAAGGATAAAGCTGACCTGCTAGCATCCCATTGTTCTTCCAGCTCGTGTATTAATGATCTTGGTAAAAGGCCTCCCACCATTCCCAACACACTCCATTCAATGCCTCCTGTGGTCTTCCGTCAAAAGGATATTGATGAATCTTGATGCTAAGAAAGCTCCAGGTCCTGATGGTATTTCTCCACTTGTTCTCAAAACCTGTGCTCCAGAACTTACTCCAATTCTTTGCCGCCTTTCTTCACTTTCTTATTCCAAAGGTGTTTTTCCTTCTGCTTGGAAATTTGCTCATATCCAGCCAGTTCCTAAAAAGGGTGACAAATCCCTCCCATCCAATTATCGTCTCATTGCAATTACTTCTACTCTTTCTAAAGTAATGGAGAAATCAATTAACCGCCAACTCTTAAACCACCTAGAAACCTTCCGTCTGATCAACAATCGCCAGTATGGATTCCGTCAGTGTCGACCCACTGGTGATATTCTGGCTTATGTTACCCATTTATGGACTAATTCAATGGAAAGGTTCGGTGAAACACAAGTAGTTGCTCTTGACATCTCAAAGGCTTTTGATCGTGTTTGGCATAAAGGTCTTCTAAACAAGCTTCCATCTTATGGTTTGCCAACTGTTTTTAGTAATTGGTTATCCAGTTTTCTGTCTGATCGCTCACTGAGGGTGATGGTAGATGTCTCTCTCTGCTTCTAACTTCTCCACTAATGCCGGTGTCCCCAAGGTTCAGTTCTTTCCCCCACTTTTTTCCTCTTGTATATTAATGACCTTCTTCCATTGAAGAAGGTCATTAATATACAAGAAGTTCCTATCCATTGATAGGAACTTCTTCCTATCCATAGTTTTGCCGATGATAGCACATTGCATTCCACTTTCCATTTTGAGAAACCTTGTCCTGCTCAATCAGCTTCAACTTCTCGAAAATCTGCTACCAATTCCTTAAATGCCGATCTATCTTCAGGTAATTCTCCAGTGGGGCAAAGACAACTTAGTTGATTTCAACCCTTCTAAAACTTAGTCTTGTCTTATATCTCGCAAAAAGGATTCTTCTGCTCCTATGCTTATCTTTAGTGACACTCCGATTTCTAGGCAAAATGATATATCTCTTTTGGGGATTACCCTGACTTCTAATCTCTCTCGGCACAAGCACATTACAAATATTGCTTCCTCTGCATCTAAAAAACTTGGTTTTCTCTTTCGCTCTCGGCGTTACTTTTCGTCCAAACAGCTGCTCACTCTGTATAAATCGCAAATCCGCCCTGCCATGGAATATTGTTCCCACATCTGGGGTGGTGCCCCCAAAACCTCTCTCAGGCTTCTTGATTCCATTCAGAAGAGGGTAGTTAGGTTAATTAATGATTCATCTCTAACAGAGTCTCTCCACTCGCTGTCTCATAGACTTACTGTTTCTGCCTCATGCCTCTTCTACAGATACTTCCATGGGCACTGTTCTTCTGAATTGGCTTCTATAATTCCTGCTCTGTCTTTCAAAACAGTCCGAACACGTGCTGCCACCAGCCAACATCCATTTCCTGTCCAACTTCAAACCCACAGAACGAACTTTTCATCTTCCTCATTTATTCATTCATTCAACTGCCGTTGTCTGGAAGAACCTTCTTTGATACGTATTTCCTGAAAATTACAATCTACAGAAGTTCAAGTCCAATGTCAACAAATATTTTCTTTCGTCTTCTCAACCTCCAACCCAAGCACGGTATTAAGTACTATAGGTTTTAATACCTCTCGTGTTTGGGGTTCACATAAAAAAAAAAGAAAGTTAAGGTACAGCATCAGCATGGCAGTGTCGGTTTCTGAAAGGGTGCCCCCCCCACTGCAGTCAAGCAGGGAATTTACTAGGGTATCTGGTGGTGAGTTTTTTTTTTTTTTTTTTGTAGTTGTTGGCGCATAGGCTTCTGTGGCCATAATGCACCTCCCAAGGTTTTGGTGGTGAGTGTGTGCTCAATTGACTCAGTGATGTCCACGAAAGCATCCCCAAATTATTATTATTATTATTTTTTTTTTATTTATTTATTTTTTATTATTATTTTTTATTTTTTTTTTATTATTTTTTTTTTTTTTTTCGGCCCTCCCTGGGAAGCTCAGGCTAACCCCAGGCCAGCCAGAGTTCTCTTGCCACATACCTGGTCCGGCTCCCAGTGCCAGTGACGGTAACTAGCAGTCTGTGGTGTTCCACAGACCCTAGGCTAAGCGGCTAGATGAACAACATAACCCGCACTAAGCAAACATGAACATACACTAACATATGATTTCTGGCCTTGACAGTACTGTACTGTCTTACTTCACAAGAGATTCAAATGCGGAGTTGTGCGAAAGCACCGGTGCCGCTTGTCAAAAAACACTATGTCACTATATCCCCAAATCATGAAATCACCATTGGCCTGTTTTATTCAACCATGCAGCTGTTTGCTTGCTCGCCGTTGAATATGCCGTCCATCAGCATGTAGGAGCTGGAACCTTGATTCATCAGACCAGGCAACCCTTCCAGTTGTGCAATGTCCATTCCTGGACATTGCACAACTGAAAGAGTTGCCTGTGGTATGTTTTCAAAGGTTGGCTTAATCAATAATCATAGTTTAACTGATTATTCTTTTCTTTGTTCCCAATGTAAGGAGTGTATCAATCTGAAATTGAAACTTGGCTCATTGCTAGAAAAATTTGATTCATTTAAGAAACAGATTTTTGCCCTAGAGACAAACCTCGGAACTCTCAGGGCCCCAGAAGAGATAATCAAGTGCATATTGGTCAGTTTCAAGAGGATTTGGCTTTGAGACTCCATCGTGAAGAAAACAGGTAATATTGTTTGTAACAAGAATAGGTAGACAAGAACCAGTGCTGGGAGTAACAGATATTGATTTCACCAACAGTTTGTCACATTTTAACAGGAATAAAGAGTATTATGTGGAGACTAATGATAAGTAGGAACATTCTGAAAAATTGTGTTAGCTCAGAATGTATGTCTGCAATTCTTTTCAGGTACAATGGGATGGACTATATGCTGAAAGAATTGTGGATGAACTTAAGACTTCAGGCACGCTGTAAGGCTTCTGGGGTCATTTATAATATAGATATGTTTTTATATGATGGTATGAGGAAAGGTAATGCCTGCTCACGTGTCAGTTCTTGTTGCTGCAACTGCTGATATTGGCAAAGTGTGCTGAAGAATTGATGTCTCCAACTAACAGGAAACTAATGCTAGGGAAATGGGCTTAACTTTAGCCATGAAAGAACACTAGCCTTAATTGGTATATAGTAATGTTGGGAGTGTTATCAATAAAGTGATTTTGAATGGGATAGGGCAACTAATGCTGACAAAAGGCTAATGAAATTTAGCATTAGTAGAAGCATATGATACAAGCATAAGCAAAAAAAACCTTTCTATTTCACCCATCCATTAACTCCAAGTTTGTCTAGTTCTGTCTTGAATTTATTTAAGCTGTCAACTTCTGCACATTTTTTATTCTACATAAATTCTATTTGAATTTATGCCCACCACAAATGTGATGTCATCCAAAAATAGGGAATGATGAATTCCACTATGGTATGTATAATTACAGGTATGTAATTATAATTCCACTATGGTATGTATAATTACATTATCGCAGTCTCTCAAAAATAATTGTTCTTACAGTTGAATCTGCCAGTCCTAAATTATTGTGCACACATCCACTTGACCGGAATCGATTTGCTTCAAAACGTCTAATTTAATTTTCAAACTCAGTCTTTTTCTTATCTTTGCAGTCTTTGTACCTCATCCAGGGGCTCACACTTGGTGAGTATGGGCTTGGCACACCCAGAGTCCTGAGCTGGATATCATCATTCTTCTCTTTCTTGATGATTCCCTTTGACTTTTGACTCACACTAATCTCTCTCTCTCTCTCTCTCTCACACACAGGGTAACTCAGAATTTTTTTTTTTTTTTTTTTTTTTTTGGTTGGTGCAGCCTAAGTCTCAGGCTTCCTTGCACCATGTGGCTAATAATAATAATAATAATAATAATAATCCAGACATTGCTTTTTCATTCTTATCCGCCATTATTAACTCTCGAAAATGTAACTGCGTTGCATTAGGAGCTGGATATCATTATTCTTCTCTTCCTTGGTGATTCCCTTTTATCTCTATCTCTCTCTCTCTCTGGGTAGTTCAGAAAATTTATTTTTTTTGGCTGGTGCAGCATAAGCCTCGGGCTTCCTTGCACCATATGGCTAATAATAATAATACAACAATTTTCGAGTAAACTGTCCGTTACGGACGATGTCTAACGCTGTACTGAGCATTATTACAAGCAATACTGCAATATTCCTTAATCTAGTGTACAAAAAACCGTCAAGTAAAGAACTATGCAACCAGCGTCGTGTTATCCTATGGGCAAAAAGGGCAATTGCCTGGGGCCCCCATAGTCCCCAAATCAATATTCTATAAAGTCATTTTTGTAGTAAAATAATCAGAAATTAAATTTCGGTCCCATATCTGGGGACCCTAGATTGCAGGTATGACGCAGGTGTGTGGCAACATGAAATATAATGTATTTTCTACGAGACCTTATAGTCTCATTCCGCCCCCTTTTCTGCTGACGAGGGCTGAAGGACTTCCAGCGCCCTTCAGCGCGGTAGTAAATGATATCTACTACTTATCAACAGTAACCAGAGGAAATGTATAACTGAATTTTATTGTTTTTATTTCAAAATAGAAACCATCTCCGTGAAATGGGCCATTATAGTTGTCGATCTTAAAATCCTATATCACATTACACGTGGCTAGAATAAAATTCAGTTACATTTGCTCTGGTTATTGTTGATAAGTAGTAGATATCATTTACTACCGCACTGATTTCGCTGCTGGAGGTCCTTCGGCCCGAATGGGATTTTAAGATTGACAACTATAACGGTCCGTGTCATCCCCGTGGTACAGACAGTACATATGGCTGATCGCTGATATCAACATAGTGTGTGCCAATAAGTGTATTATTGTAGACTATGTATAAATATAGTGCAAATGCATCAGAAATACATAGCTATATCTGAATAAATCAGAATATTGGTAAAACGGCATCGTTTTAAGTTATATCTCATATTGTGAATACCTTCACAACGAGTTGCCATGATATTGCACTACTTCGAATAAGTAACGCTTCACCTAAGGAGAAGACTAATGTTACTTATTCTCAGATGGATACCACCACCCAGACGGCACCGTTTCAGAGCTATTTGGCCCTTCTTCGGTGGGTGGGTAGGTACCCGAGTGATGCAACGATGGCAAAACAGTTATGAAGTATAACTCCACAATATGAGAGATGCCTGATGGTGTATCATGTGGTGGTGGTATCCATCTGAGAATAAGTAACATTAGTCTTCTCCTTAGGTGAAGCGTTACTTATTCGAAGTAGTGCAATATCATGGCAACTCGTTGTGAAGGTATTCACAATATGAGATATAACTTAAAACGATGCCGTTTTACCAATATTCTGATTTATTCAGATATAGCTATGTATTTCTGATGCATTTGCACTATATTTATGCCCTAAACGCTTGAGTGTATTATTGTATTAACAATAAGTGTATAAGTTACAAACGTTGTTTAATAAATAAAGAGAAAATTCGAGGTAGGTATTAATACCAGTATTTTGTTTGTTTTGTTGGTAAAATATTTATTTTATATTAATTCTAACACATGATTTGGCGCGGGCTCTTTCCCGCGATAATGTACAATTAATTTAAACAAATTTTCTTTCATTTTATTTTCTGTAATTGGAGTAGAATACTGGATTTCTATTTTACATTGAAACATTATTTTACTTAATTGTGAAAAACGATTAGATGAATAAAGTAAAAAATAATAAATTATACAATATACGAATATAAAAATTTTTTATATAATTTTATTATTGTTTTTATTAAAAATATTTTAGGGCGATGAAAAGAACGTATAAATCTGGCTTTCAAAAAAGAAGCAGAAAATTAGAGGCGCGGAATTAAAAAAGAAACAAACGCAACCCCAGGGGCTCGCATCTGGTGCGTATGGGCTTGGCACACCCAGGGTCCTGAGCTGGATATCATCATTCTTCTCTTTGTTGGTGATTCTCTCTCTCTCTCTCTCTCTCTCTCTCTCTCTCTCTCTCTCTCTCTCTCAGGGTAATTCGGGATTTTTTTTTTTTTTTTTTTTTTTTTGGCTGGTGCAGCATAAGCCTCAGGTTTCCTTGCACCATGTAGCTAATAATAACCTCATTAGAGGATTTTGTAGCAATAAAAAATCGAGAAGATGACAGCAGCAAAACAGAAGAAAATAGGATAGAAAATGAACCTTCCAACTCTACAGTATCAGCCGGTGTTATTATTGATCAAATTGAAAACAATACCAACGCAACTGTTTACAATATTAATGATAACAATGATAGAAATATTAATACAAATATCAATGATAATAATGATCAAAATATTAATACAAACAATATCAGTGATAATAATGATAAAAACACGAATGCAATACATACAAATAATATCAAACATAAAACATACAGTAAAGATATTGCTTTATGGCCAAACCCCATCACAAATGATTTTATTGAGTTTTGCCTTCGCGAAAAATCGCAAAATTTTGGAAACATCAAAAATTCAAATCGAAATTTTAATTGTGATAGAAAAATCATTACAAGAAAATTAAACGAATCCCATTTCTATTTAAGTAGAGCTTAAACGAATCCCATTTCTATTTAAGTAGAGCTAATGGTACCACAGAAAATGGGCGCCTCCGTAGCCAGGTGGGAAGGAGCAGCAGTGCGTAGCACACGCTTCTTGATTAGACCGGGGTTCGAGCCCGTCACCACCAAATACGGAGGATGCGGAAAGGTCAAGGAATGACCACCGCATATCCCGGAGCAATATGGCCTTAGTTGCTAATGCTCCTAAAAACCAACCAAACAAACAAACAAACAAACAAACAAACAAACAAACCACAGAAAAAAAGAGAGTGGTTAATATTTTCAGAAACCACAAAATCTGTGTACTGTTTTATTTGCAAATTGTTTTCAGTTAAATCAAAAAATTTATTAGTTACTGGATGTAATGATTGGAAACATATTATTGATATTTTAAAAAGGCATGATGAATCTAAAGAACATAAGGAAAATGTGTGTGTACGTAAAGCGCTCGAAAAGTGTAGAAAGAATTGATTTAGAGTTGATAAAAGCTTATGAAAAACAAACAAATTATTGGCGTGAGGTTCTAAAAAGAGTTGTTCCGACTGTGAAACTGTTATCTTCAATTAGGGTTGGGATTTCAAAGGCATGATAGTAGTGCAGGAAATTTTATGAGTTGATTAGAATGCTTAGCTAATTTTGATGTTTTTGAAAACCCGCTTAGAAACTTATGGTAAATGTGGTAAAGGACAGGTGAATTATCTTTCTAATACTACGTGTGACGAATTCATACATTTAATGGCCGCTAACATAAGAAATACAATTATTAATAAAATCAAACAGGCTAAATACTTTTCACTTGTTGTTGACTCTACTGCCGACATAAGTCACACATATCAATTATCATTTATTATACGATATTTAGATAAAGAAAATAAAATTCAGTAAGGTTTCTTGTCTTTCCTACATATTGAAAAGCATGATGCTAGCTAGCTACGTAGAAAATATTATAACTTCAAAATTAACGGAATATGGTTTAGATATCCAAAACTGTCGAGAACAATCTTACGACAATGCAGCCAACATTTCAGGGATATACGACGGGTTACAAGCGAAGATTAAGAGCCATAGTAAAACTGCATTTTATGTCCCTTGTGCGGCTCATAGCCTAAATTTAGTGGAAAATTCTGCTGCAGAAGCTTGTCCAAAAGCACTCCATTTCTTCGATTTTATTCAAAATTTATTTGTATTTTTCTCTTCTTCTACAAAGATATGGGATATTTTAATGAAAGCAACTACAAAAGGAAATGTAACATTAAAATAAATTTGTTCTACAAGATGGTCCTCAAGAGCAGATGCAATTTTAGCTGTTAAGATGAATTTTTTGGCCATAAAAGAATCTTTATTTAAAATTTTTGAAGATTGTAATGAAAAACCTGTAACAAAATTAGAAGCAAAAAAGCTATATGAAAACTTTGAAGATTTTGAAACAACACTTACTTTTTATATGGAATGTAATTCTTTTTTAATAACATACACGTGTAAGTTATAAATCCAGTTTAATGTAAGAATACAAATATATAACTAACAGTAGCTTTCGAGTACACGTATAAGTTATAAATCCAGTTCTACTAACAGTAGCTTCTCGAAAGCTACTGTTAGTATATATTTGTATTCTTACATTAAACTGGATTTATAACTTATACGTGTATGTTATTAAAAAACCATGGACCCCAGTACTCCAGGCCCATTCGTTACTATTCGAATGTAATTCTACAAAGATTGAATGCAACTAGTAAAAGTCTTCAAAATAAAAATTCTGATTTACACAATGCCGTAAATCTTTTAAAATCGCTATCTTTGTACATATCAGAAGCCATTCCAAACAATAATGAATTTTTTGATACTATAGAGTCAGAATGTTTTGCATTAACAAACAATACAAATGAGTCAGACAAAGGGAGAAAACGCAAAAGAAAATTACATTTTGATGAGAACAGGGATGGAGATGAGGATGTGCAATTGGCAGGCAAACATGGATTTATATTGAATTGTTTGAATGTTATCCGCGATCAGTTGGTATCAGACATTCAAAGATGTGTTGAGGCTTATCAAAATATTTTAAATTATTTTGCCATATTAATAAATATCAACTTAAAAGAAATTTCGCCAAACGAGTTCGATGAATGTATTTTAAATTTAATAAATACGTATTCAAACGACATCGACGTTAGTATTTTTAAGGAAGAACTTACCCACTTTGTACATTTTACAAAAAATGAGAATTTAAATTCTCCTTTATTAATGTATAAAGCGATTCAAGAAGGGCTACTTTCTACGTTTCCTAATGTGGACATAATTTTAAAAATATATTTAACCATACCTGTTTCTAATGCATCGGCAAAGCGTTCTTTCAATGTACTTAAAATAATTAAAAATTACATTAGAAATTCTTTAGGCCAAGAAAAATTATGCAATTTGTCAATATTATGCATTGAAAATAACATTACTAGTGGGGTTGATTATAATGAGCTGATTGATAATTTGCAGCTCAAAAAGCACAGAAAGTGAACATATAATAATACTGTATTCTTAAAATTTTCATTCTAATTACGACTTTTATTAGGTAATTTGTTATGTTCCGTTAAGAATTGTTTTTATTTTTAATTTATAGAAAGTTTTTATATTAAATATATATTTAATTCTCATTTAATTAATCTAGTTTATTATTTAATGCAATAAAAGTACTTAAATTACTAATTGAGTTCATTTATGACTTTTTCTTGCGGATTATACTTAACCTATATGTATAAGCACATAATACACATAAGTTGATTTTTTGGTGACCCTAATATGAGTCTTTTTAAAGGTATACCATAATTTTCATATATTAACACTGGAGTCCTGCATTGGGCTGGGTCTTCAGAAATTTTGCGATTCGCGGATTGGGTGCGGTTCCAGTTTTTGATTGTAAATAATTTAAATAACACCAAAAACTAATATATTAACCTATAATGTAACTGTCTTATTAGTTTACCTAAGTAACATTATTTATTACAATTATGAAGCGTTTTAATTACAACGCAACTCTCTCACCTTGATCACTGCAAAGCAGAGCTTCTTCAGAGTGACCTAGAGGGATGGTCAGAAAAATGGCAGCTATGCTTTAATCCAGCAATGTGTAAGGTATTACACCTGGGGAACAGTAACCCCTAATAACTGATACACTTGGTGAAATCAAAGTAAAGCCAATAGTGGAGGAAACTGGATTACGATACGGTCAGACATGAAATTCTCAGAGCATGCCCGGAGAACTTCATGTCTGACCGTATATAATGAGAAATACAATTCTCAGAGAATGTAGACAGGTTGCAAGGGAGGCCCCATGGTGTCCTATCGAAGGTTTATAGAACATTTGCTAGTAGAGGTAAGGACGTTATAATCCCATTATATAAGGCTATTGTTAGACCAATTGGAATACTGTGTTCAAGTATGGAGACTGCAACTAAAAAAAAGACATTGAGCTTCTTGAAAGGGTCCAAAGACGGGTAACTCGCCTGGTGAGATCGGCAAACGAGCGTCCATATGAGTAAAGACTTAGAACATGTGGGTTGCAGACTTCGAAACTAGGCGTCTTAGAGGTGTTTAAGGCTTTGAGAGGCAAAAGTAAAAATGAGGACGAAATTTTCAATTATAAATGATTCTAGAACTGGGGACCATAAATTCAAGTTATGGGGGAGATGACTGGATTGCAGAGTTTTATTTTAGCCAGCGAGTTGTGAGTTATATACATGGCTGACAGTTTGGGGAAATTTAAAAGTCAGCAGAATAATTACCTATGAGAGGAGGGAAATGCTTAAGTTGTCTATTTCCTTTTCTTTTAATTATTTTTAAAATTTTCTTATTATTTTATTCTTTTTTTTTTTCTGGCTGGTGCAGCATAAGCCACAGGCTTCCTCACACGATGTGACCATTGCTAATACTAACTCCACTATTGATATCTTTTACATTGTGTACATTCAAAAATAAGTTTTCTTAATTAAAATTTATTTTTTTTAACTCTCACCTCAATATTGCTTTGCCAAACGTGAAAATAGGACAAAAAAAATTAGACTCGCGGATGTCCTTTTTTTCTAAATTATCTCTAATTATGACAGTTGTTGTAGGGTTTTAGATGCATCACAAATTAGGCCATATTGCATCTTATTGCAGAGATAATTCAGAAAAAAAGGACATCCGCAAGTATAATTTTTTTTGTCCTATTTATCGTCAGAATCCAGGTGGAATTATGAGAATAAAACACTCAAATATCAACAACAGAACCACACGCTTAAACACTTATTAGAAGTAATCTGTTCGGAAAATGTGCAGTTCCCCACATTGGCATCAATAGAGGGTGTTGCAAACAACAATACAATACTCAGAACGAGTACAGTACTTAACACTAATGCAGATAAAATTATTATAAACGGCACAATTTTGATTCATTTTTCCAACTCGGATCTGCATACAAATGCTATTTCACCAAATTTTGCCTCATACCATGATACACCCTCTTTAATACCCGGTCATAACATAAAATTCAGGGCTTTCTACTTTTTGTAGTTCTGAATACAATTTTCTATTGCCAGGTGTGTTGGCTAACTGTAAGTCACAGGTGTGTCTTATAAATATCGTTCACCACAAACACTTCATCTGACCAATTGCAAGTCGCTCCTTCTTTCAATTGTTGATTTTTGGCATGAAAATGTGAATATCACCTTTGGAAAACAATGGACGACCAGGAGGTAGTGGGTGCCATATAAGCATCTCACACATCCGATTCATTAGAAAAATTGACATCAGCAGGTGCCATGCCTAGTGTTCTGTGCTTAGTCTCGTTATACCCCTCTACAACAGCAGGAAGAATATTGATATAACAATATGCATTTTTGTAAGAAAAGTATCACCATATTTGACCATGTAAGGTATGGTGAAATCTCTCCACCAGACTCTTTCCTATCACCATACGAAGAAAGAAGATGAACACTTTTTATTAATTCATGCATATGTTTATTCCACAACTCTTTTTCTATATCGGTCTGTAAATAGTAGGTGGGAGAATCAGCACAAAACACCTTTCAAAAAGCCTACGCAACCTCTAATCAGTTTTGTTTTCAGGACTATCTAAGCAAAGCCCGAAAAACAGTCGATCACAGATAAAAGATATTTGATTCCATCGTTGAACTTTGCCATCGAAGTCAAATCAACCAGATCACATTGATACTAGTGTCCAATACCATTAACAAGCGTTTTTAATAATTTAAAACAGTGTTTCACAGGATGATGGAGTGTGTAGGCAGGCTGTGAGTGCAGTCATGATCTAATGATACTGGGTTTATCTTTTGAAGCATCCTTAAAGGCAGCACACCCTGCCTCTACTCTGCCAGATAGTGATGGAGGGAGTCTGAGTAGTGTGTATGCAGGGGGCATTGTAGAGGCCACATTATGTAAAGATTCTGGGTATATTCTTACGTGTACTCCATATCCAAAAATTTCATTACTTCATACAGCATGTCTCCCCCAACTTTTTTTTACTATTGAATACACATGAATGTATTTAATAGTAAAGAAAGTTGGGGGGGACATGCTGTCCCCCCAAACCTAATGGAGTTAGGTTATCTAGGAAAAGATCTAAACCTCCAAACACTTCCTAGTTCATTTCACAAATATACGTCGTCTCGATTCTAATATCAACGATGTCCATTACCACTTGCAGTCTGCCAAACCTCGTGTACTTTTTCTGACAGAACCTCATTTATCAGTTGATTCAACTACTGCTCATCTGATTTGCCCAAATTATTCGCTGTATGATTCCTTTCAACTCAGAGGTGGTACTTGTGCACAGGGCCGCGTTTACCACTAGGCAAAATAGGCATGTGCCTAGGGTCTGCTGAAAAGAAGGGCCCGCACAGAGGTATTTGTCATTATTTATGAAATAAATAAATCCACTGGCTTAGACTTCTAAATTTAATTTAAAAATATATACCAATAATAATACTTATTACAATGTAAACGTCATATTTGGGTGGTATCTTTTGTCGATACTTTGGTGGCAGGGGGAAATATACGGGACAGCTCAGCTGTGCACAAGTATACATTATTTTTCACGAACCACTAGTACAACGTGAGTGGAGGCAGGAGAAAACAGTTATCTACACATAGCTTGATGCATACAGTTACAATCGAATCGCTATCGGTAAGGCGCCTCCATGTTCAAGTGGGCAAGAGCAGCAGTGCGTAGCACACGCTTCTTGATTAGACCAGGGTTCGCGCCCGTGACTACCAAATACGGAGGATGTGGAAAGGTCAGGGAATGATCACCGCATATATACTGAGCAATATGGCCTTAGTCGCTAATGCTCCAAATAACAGCAACAGCTATTGGTAAATCAACACGCATCAAAGCACCCAAACATAGATGTAAAGAAGTTTTACTTCCAACGCGTGAAAGTTCCTCACACAAATTTTTTGTTACTTGTACGAAAATATTTTTTCTTTATAATTATAAATGATAAAATGTACTTACATTTTGCTTTTTGATAATAACTGTTTTACACTGTGAAATTGTTTAATTTTATAATCGAAAACAAAATTATATCCACATTTCCTAATGTCGGAACAATTTTAAGATTCCCAATGAGCAATTGGGAATCTTAAAATTCGAAGGAGAGTGATCATTTTCCGTACTGAAACTGGTAAAAAATTATTTACACAGTACTCTTTCGGAACAAAAGCTTAACGTACTGGTAATACTGTACACAGAAAAGGATATTCTAAAAACTTTGTTATGAGGATATTATTAATAAGTTTACAGATGTCAAAATTAGAAAACAAAAATTTTAAAATAATTTAATATTGATTCTTTATTTTCATTTTATATTTGTTTGTAATCTCAAACTAATCATATAATTTAACACAACTTCAAAAATTGGCTTTTTTTTAACAAATATCACCCTCATTCTTGTTTATATAAGGATCCCCACTTTCATTTGTATACCTAGGGCCCCGAAAAGCTCTAGACGCAGCCCTGCACGTGCACATTTCCGTTTCGATATTCCCTGTCAGAGACTTGGTAATTTGGCTTAAAATCGCTCTATACATTGTGTCAAATTCATCTGTTGTCTCTAACATTCTCCGAACTACACTCATCACTTGGAGCTCTTTGACTTCCTCTCTTTGCAACTTGACTTTCTGCAGTGCAACTTTCCTAACAGTGAGGTAATTTTCCTTGATTTTAATGTTCACAACTCCAGCTGGCTTCCATTTTTTAGTCACACCGACTCAGCTGGTTGAGCTGCTGAGGTTTTTGCAATTACTAATGACCTTGCACAGATTGTTCATTTACCTACAAGAATACAGGACAATCCTAACCATACAGCCAACCCACTTGATCTTTTTCTCACAAACAACTCTTCTCAGTACACGGTCGAAGTGAGTGGTCCTTTAGGTACCTCATTTCACAAGTTGGTGATTGTCTCTTCTTCAATGGAGCCTTTATCTCATGGCTATTCCCAACTTCATATTTTTTGGCATTACAAGAATGCAAAATGGGATGACCTGCGAGATTTCTTCTTTTCCTTTGTCGGATTACTGTTTCAAAACTTATGTCAATGTTTGCTCAGATCTTGTCAGTGAAATTATTCTTGTAGGAATAGGATCCTTTATTCCACACTAAAATCTCATCTTTTATCTAAACCTTGGTTTTCCAATAAATGTGCTGTTCAAGAGAAGAACGTTGCATATCATACTTGGATTGTTTCCAATTCTTAACTTTCATTTTCTACCTACACCAAAGCTCGCAACAATTGTAAAGCAGATATTAATCAGTCGAACTAGATTTTGAACAGGCTAAGTGTAGAAAACTTGCTTCTTGCCATAATGGTAGCTGAGTATTATGGCCTCTTGCCAAAGCTATTGGTCACAACTTTTCCCCATCTCTGCTCCCACCTGTCAAAACCAGATGGTTCTGTTGTCACTTCAGCCAAGGATAAGACTGACTGCTAGCATCCCATTTTCCTTCCAACTCTTGTATTACTGATCTTGGTAAAACAGGCCCCCAACATTCCCAACACACTCCATTCAATATCTCCTGTGGTCTTCCGCCACTCCTGAACTTTGCCACTCTTCTTTCGCTTTCTTATTCCAAAGGTGTTTTTTTCCTTCTGCTTGGAAATTTGTTCATATCCAGCGTTCCTAAAAAGGGTGACAAATCCCTCCCATCCAAGTATCGTCCCATTGCAATTACTTCTACTCTTTCTAAAGTAATGGAGAAATCAATTAACCGCCAACTCTTAAGCTACCTAGAAACCTTCCGTCTGATATACGATCGCCAGTATGGATTCCGTCAGTGTCGACCCACTGGTGATATTCTGACTTATGTTACCCATTTATGGACTAATTCAATGCAAAGGTTCGGTGAAACACAAGTAGTTGCTCTTGACATCTCAAAGGCTTTTGATCGTGTTTGGCATAAAGGTCTTCTAAACAAGCTTCCATCTTATGGTTTGTCAACTGTATTTTGTAATTAGTTATCGCTTTCTGCCTGATCGCTCAGTGAGGGTGATGGTAGATGGCTGTCTTCTAACTTCACTAATGCTGGTGTCCCCCAAGGTTGTTCTTTCCCTCTTGTATATTAATGACCTTCTTCCATTGACTGGAAATCCTATCCATAGTTTTCCGATGATAGCACATTGGATTCCACTTTCCACTTTGAGAAACCTTGTCTTGCTCAATTAGCTTCAACTTCTCGAATATCTGCTACCAATTCCTTAAATTGCCGATTTCCAGGTAATTCTCCAGTGGGGCAAAGACAACTTAGTTGATTTCAATCCTTCTAAAACTCAGTCTTGTCTTATATCTCGCAAAAAGGATTCCTTGGTGACACTTCGATTTCTAGGCAAAATGATATATCTTTTTTGGGGATTACTCTGACCTCTAATCTCTCTTGGCACAAGCACATTACAAATATTGCTTCCTTTGCATCTAAAAAACATGGTTTTCCCTCTTGCTCTAGGCATTACGTTTCTTCCAAAGCTGATCACTGTGTACAAATTAGAAATCCGCTCTACCATGGAATATTGTTCCCACATCTGGGGCAGTGCCCCCAATATCTCTCAGGCTTCTAGATTCCATTCAGAAGAGGGTAGTTAGGTTAATTAATGTTATCTCTCTATGTCTCCATTCGCTGTCTCATAGACAGTTTCTGCTGCATGCCTTTTCTACAGATACTTCCATAGGCACTGTTCTTCTGAATTGGCTTCTATAATTCCTGCTCTTTTTCAAAGCAGTCCAGTCTGAACACGTGCCACCGCCAGCAAACATCCATTTACTGTCCAACTTCAAACTCACAGAACCAACTTTTCATCTTCCTCGTTTATTCATTCAACTGCCGTTTTCTGCAACAACCTTCCTTCATACGTATTTCCTGAAAATTACAGCCTACAGAAGTTCAAGTCTAATGTTAACAAATATCTTCTTTCATCTTGTCAACTTCCAACTCAAGCATGGTACAAAGTACTATAGGTTCTAATACCTCTCGTGTTTGGAGTTTGCATTAAATAAAAAAGTGGCTTTCTTGGTAACACTAAGTGAAAATTACTAAGAACTTGACAAGTTGATTGGAAATTATGAAAAAAGGTCACAGAATGTCATCAGACTCTACTAATTGTACTCATTACCTGCCCACCTGGATCTTCAGACAAAAGCTAGACAATGTGAGTTTAGTGCATGGAGAGGGATTCCACAGGACATACAATGGAAAAAAACGAGGTACCAAAAAAGGTGGGATGAAGTTATGATGGGTGATCACTGTAGTTCATCACACTGACTACAAAAGGCAAAGACAATCAAATTTACATTCTTAAAGGAATTTTTGATTAACCAGAGGAAGGAGTTTCTACTTTTTGTTTAATTGTAGCAAAAATTAATATTCTATTCTGCAAAGAAATTGAACATTGTCAAATATTATATAGTATTATTACTTATTTACTTTTCTTTCATATTTGGGAAAACCCATAAAAGAAATAAATATTACCCGTTTTTACAATGATATGAAAAAAAAAACAAAAACATTCAGTCAGCATACCCAAATTTTCAGAGAAATACTATGAAATGCAGATTATCAAAATAATTTAGAAAATTTATTAGTGATATGGATAGATTTAATTGTAAATATTGACATTCATTTTGTAAGTGGGTTGCGAACAACCCACTTACAAAATGAATGTCAATATATCAGCTTTGAAATAGCTGCGACTGAAACAGTTTTAGTTATTTCAAAGCTGAAGCCAATCTGTTTATCAATATACACAGAAATAATGTAGTAATACTGGCAACTATGTGGGTCCCATAAGAAAAGGATATTGTGATGAAGTGATTAACAATCTTGACTACATTCACCAAATTTATGGTGTTGCACTGAGAGAGAGGTTGCATCCTTATATACAAGCAGTTGGAAGGATTAGCACCCAAAAACTGCAGAAGCCACCAGCTTCTACACAAAGCTGTGGCCAAGCCCATTCTCATCAGGTTGCAGAAAAGAATGGGCTTGGATTCAGGTTTGATTTTTTGCCTCAAACCACTGACCTTTGGCTCTAAGTGAACTCTTTTTCTTGGGTATTTTATTTTATTTTCATAATGCAAATAAAATTAACTTAAGCAATAGAAAAATGGGCTACAGTACACATACAAGGTTGCCCCTCCTTTTACTATCCATTCAGCATTTACTTCGACACAAAGCAAACTGTTTCAGTTGCAAATATATGAAAAGAATACATCACACCACAATAAAATTTTATATATCGTTGAGTGTGGGAGAATTGAGAGCACATTATATTTATGTATGGTTATTTTTCTGTAGAACCAACAACGCATAGTGCCAGTGTCTGTTTATTGGTACCTTAAGTCACCAAGTATGAGCAATATTTGAAAAGTTCATAGCCTGAGTATGAAGGGTTTACTGGTAACATAACATTTTTCTTTTCACTTTTGCCACCAATGTAACAATGCACTGATTCCAGCTGCAAAGAAAGTTCTCTCTCTTGGGCCTCCAGAATGCACCCACTGCAGCAATGATCACTTTCAATAGGAAAATGGATGCCAGCCAGGTAGTTTTTAAAATTAGCCATGGCAATGACAGACTTGTGAGCAAGTGGCATGTTGTTCTGATGGAACAAGACACCTCTGTTGACTTTTCCGTTGGTATTTGTCTGACATTTTCACACAAACGCCTCAAGGTCTATTTTACTGTCTAGCCTTTCTGAACTTAATCCACTAGCAACATTCCAAAAAACCAATGCAAATCAACTTGGCTTTGTGTGTGTGTGTGTGGGGGGGGGGGGGAAGAGGAGCTGTTTCCACTGTCTGGATTACAGATTGCTTCTTTGTCTCTAGCTGAAAGTGATGGACCAACATATCATACATGGTCACAAACCTTGCAGATTTGCTGGATCTGCTTGAAAACTATGCAAATGTTCATTTGACTTAACTCTTGTGCATTTTTGGCCCACTGTCAAAAATTTTGAATCCCATCACGGTGACACCATTTTCTTAGTGAGAACCTCCATTTATTATGTAGTACAAACATTCAGTTGAGAAGCCCAAGGTGCTGGCAAGGTACTGAACTGTCACTCATCAACAGATCATGCACACTGTTAACTTCTGGAGTGATGGACGTTGCAGAT
Organism: Mastigoproctus giganteus; assembly: GCF_048544385.1. NCBI lineage: Eukaryota > Metazoa > Arthropoda > Arachnida > Uropygi > Thelyphonidae > Mastigoproctus > Mastigoproctus giganteus. The sequence continues at coordinate 59,917,452 of NC_143583.1, read as the reverse complement.
TTTCCAGTGTGGGCCATCTTCCAGGCTCTCCCTCCCTCATTAATTCTCCTGCTCACTTCTTAACAATGGAATAGGAAGGGACATCTTTCCCCAATGTTGTAACCATATCCTTATAAATTGCCTTTGGCATTAGTCCCTTTTTCTCCCCAAATATTGGATGATAACTAAATGGTGACTGAATTTTTCCTCATTCACATAACTTTGTTGACTTCATGACCTGTAATTAAAAAAAAAGGACATTACTGAAACTGCATAAAACTTGGGTTACTATTTGACTGTGTGTTACATTAAGTAGAGAAATTTTTAACACTGTTCCACTACTCTTTCATACTCTGGCCACAAACTTTTCAAATACCCCTCATAAATTGAAGCACCAAAAACTGTTAATTGCACAGATATAGTACTGTCACACCCCCATCTGAGTGTTACCCACAGTTCATAATATGACTCCTTTAAGATGATAGAGCAAAAAAAGAATCAATCACACTTATAGATGGAACCATTTAATTTATAAATATGTCTTTGCAGTTGATCAACAGCTCAGGTAAATCAAATATTAAGAGTTGGTTTTTTTCCTGACTGAAGTACAATTGGGCATTTTAAAAGCAAGGACGATTATCTTCTAATTTACTGTAATCTGTATGTGGAGAATAAAACTGAAAAATAAATAATTTGGTTATTAGGTAATTTGATTTGATAAACGTGCAAAATCTCTTCAACATAAATACATACAAGTAGTTATTTAATTTTAAAGCACAAATACAGTTAGCACAAGTTAAAAAACTTAAAATTACTAAAATAAACAGATTGATAAGTAATTTTGTAAGCTAAAACTGAAAGAGGGGAAAAAAAAAAAAAAAAAGCACAGGTGCCATAGTTGGCCAGTTCTCCCATAGCAATTAGTACAGAACAAGAAGCCAAGTGGCCTTGAGGTGAATTTTCCCCCCTCCTCTCTCCATGCTTTAGCAACATCTAATCTAAATAATTAAGGTTGTTAATTCACTAAATATTTATAATAAAAACAAACCTGTCTTACTTCTAGTAAAAAGCACTGCTCTTTCTTTTTCTTTTGTAAGAGAGCTTTGAACTTAGAATAGATGTGCAGAAATTTGCCTTTAGTCAGTGGGTGGTTGATTGCTGAAACAAGCTTCCATCTGTCATTGTGGAAGCTGACAGCTTAAAACAAATTCAAGGCAGAACTAGACAAACTTTTAGAGTGAATGGGTGGGAGAAATTTGTGTTTTTGTTTTTTTTTTTTGCTGATGCTGTATAAGCTCGCTTTCTTGGATCATATGCCTCTACTAATGCCAACTTTAAGTGTATACGCTTAACTGGATTCTTATGTTAAAGCTTTGTAAAATTTTGATTTATATTTTTTATCCTTTCTAAATGTAAAATTGTATCAATTTATTTTATATTCTTTGTTGAGAAAGATATTAGTGCTTGCAACAGCACTAATATCATTCATAGTAATTTTCTGAGCTGGAAACAACATTACAGAAATAGTGGTTTTAGTGCATGTGCAAGAGTAATATGATTCGTTGTTGTTTGTTTGGTTGGTTGGTTTTTAGGAGCATTAGCAACCAAGGCCATATTGCTCTGGGATATGCGGTGGTCATTCCTTGACCTTTCCGCATCCTCCGTATTCGGTGGTGACGGGCTCGAACCCCGGTCTAATCAAGAAACGTGTGCTGCGCACTGCTGCTCCTTCCCACCTGGCTACGGAGGCGCCGTAGTAATATGATTCAAAATATAAAGTAACATGAACATGTGGCTTTGGAATGTTTGTTAAGATATAATGAACACCAAGTATGAGAAGCTTAGTTACATAGTTCTAGCTTTTCATAGTTCTTAGAAATATCTGGGGAGGGGGGAAGGAAATCAGATATTAAAGCTGAAGAATGCCTTTATCAAATTTTGTTATATTCAATAGATTTCTAATTACACAAGCCAACAATTTTACTTTTTTTCGATAACAAACAAAATCAGCTGATTTTGACTAAACTGCATGTGCTGAAAACGAAAATGACAGTGGAAAGTTCTTAGCACATCACATTATGGCTTTGTGCTCCTTTTATCCAAAAATTGTGAATTTTTACTTATCAAATGTACTTGACTACTTTTCTTGTAAATTAATTGCTTGAAATGACAACTAGTAAATTTTCCAAATGGATAAAAAAATAACATATTTAAACTTTATAAATACCTATTTGGATTTAAGTAAGCAATTAACCCACAAAAGGAGGCAAAAATAGGAAATTTTACTACTTAGTTATTTTTTCTCCCTCATCAGAAACCAACAATAGTCACCCATCATTGCTGGATCCAATCATCCTTGATACCTCTGTTCCATAGTATGGATATCTTGGTGGAATCGTTTCCCCCCCCCCCGTAACTGACAGATCCCAAGTTGTCCGGAAAGAAGTCCAGGTGTAAATGTAGGAAGTGTATCTTCAGCAACATTCAGTATCCTAACTTTTAATAGTTATGTAACAATTCTTTTATCAATTCTTTATAGTTCTCTACTTTCTTATTCACTAAAATCCCACTAACAACAGCTCTGAAGGATTTCCACACACCTAATTCAATGGCGTTAAGTTTAGTTTTAAAGATTTCATCCTTTAAAAGCCAGCTAATTTGTTGGCCTACAAATATACCCTCCTTCAACTTTGCATCACTAATTTTTGGAAACTGGCTTTTTAAGTACTTGAAACCTTCACTATTTTTGTCCAGAGCATTTACAAAATTTTTCATGAGACCCAACTTTTAATGTGCAAAGGCAGGAGAAGCACCATTTCAGGTTTCACTAAATGCGCGCATTTAATGTTGAGTTTCCTGGGAAACTAATTCTTCTTTAATGGTCATTCCTTCACAATATAATGATCTTCTACTGCTGGACTATCCTATAAACACAGGAAACAACAATACTTAGTAAAACCACCCTGTAGTCCAAGCAACAAAGCGATTGCTTTTAAATCACCACAGATTTTCCAATATTTCTTATAGTTAAGACATTTAATAGCAATGACATGCTATCATAGGTTTCTTTCATAGCCACTGAAACCAGCAGTTTTATATTACCATTGTGTAGCAAAACTGCTTTTAAACTGAGATTAGACAAATTGATGAATAATCTCCATTCTTCAAGATTGTGTCCAAACCCTAATTCATCCATCAATCCATTTACATCTTTGCAGACACAATGAGAGCCTTCCATTTGATAATAACCTGCAAATTTTTCATTTCGGTTTCTAAACACAGAAATCCTTGTGGTTTTTACCAGCAAATTCCACTGTTGCAACCTACATTCTAATATCTCAGCCTGTCACTTTCTTCTTCCGAAATAGTGATTTCTTCAAAACTAGGTGGAGAAATAGGGAGTTCTGGTGTGTGTGTGCACGCGCGCATGTGTTACTGGTCTTATTGTGGACGGAAGGCTGAGATATTTTATTTTGACTATTTTTCCTTGAAAACCCCTTAGTATTTGCAAGGCAGAAATAACAATCTTCAAAGTGACTTTTTAGTTCTCACCAGATCATCAGAACAGCAAAAGGCATTTTAGAATCGTCCCTCTTCATCCATTCATCAGATTTACATAGCACATTATGCAACACATGCAGTGCCCACCTCTTTTATCCTGATCACCCACTTGACAACCAAAATAAAAATAATAAGCTTGTTTCACCTTGTCTGTGATTGATCGACGTTACAACTTCACTGTAAACTGTCCACAAAAATAGCAAAAACTTGTTTGCGAATTAATGCGCACAGCATTTTCACAAGACCAAATGGAACTTTAAAACACCACCATCTACCACTAGATCTTACAAATCGAAACTAACCCCAAAAATGTAATTTTAAGGGCTAAAGACAGCTTGTAAACAAGTGGTCTTTCACAGGGGCACCTAGCTGCTGGAAATATAGTAGGGTCCAAATGTGCTACTACATACTAAGGATTATAGCAATATAACCCAAAGGTGCAACTCCTCAGGGTAATAAAACTAAAACTAGGTATTAATATACCTAATTTTAGTTTTATAAACAACACAGATATGTCTCTTTTGTTACAATAAATTCAACCGAGTGCTATGTTGGACAATTTTGTTGATTTGGAAGCTATTTTATCTTTTTTTTTTTAGAACTGTTCTTGAATTTTTCTAAAAAATAATCACCACATACAAATTAACAAAAAATGATTAATTTCATCCATGTTAGCAAAACCTTGTTTACCAGTATTATTAAAACTGAAACACTATAAAGAAATCCAACATAAGTACTCTAGTAATTTATCTATTAAAACATATGCAAAATACAAAATATCATTAACTGCCTTAGTGTGGAACACTGAAGATTTCTTATAATTGGAAACTACTAATAATTCAAATGACGGGTGTTATCAAATGATTTGCTTTAACTGAAATAATCGATTATGACTTCTTGATTATGCCCCTCACTAGTTTAATATGGCTGAATACATAATGTAAAAGCGAGGCAAATAAAGGAATTTTTTTAATACCATTTACAAAATAGGTCAAAAGAACTTCAGCATTAACTCATATATTAGGGTGAACAGTTTAACGTATTAAAAAAGGAGGAAATTTAGGAGGAGAGTTATTTAAATCAAAAATAAACATTTCCATCCGTGTCCCAAATGTCATAACAATTTTGAAAAATTTAACAGATGAGTCTGAGTTTTATTGATGTTAAAAAAAAATCTTACAATAAAGAAAATTTACAGAAAGCTAAATAAAGATATGACATGACGACTTAAATGCAATGAAAGCACATTACAATGAATAACTAAAAATAGAAATGCACAACAAATAGAATCCTTCTGAAAATCGGTCTAATGTTGTCAAGTTGCAAATTTTATAATTAAAACAAATTAGCATTAGCATTAGTAGAGGCATTTGATGCAAGAAAGCAAGCTTATGCAGCATCAGCCAAAAAAAAAAAAAAAAAAAGTAACATAAATAAATAAAAATAACCATTTCCACTTCACCCCTCTGTTCGTTCGAAATACCTGTCCAGCTGAGCCTTAAACTTATTTAGGCTATCAACTTCCACGACAAGGGATGGAAGTCTGTTCCACCCACCAACCACCCGCTGGCTAAAGGCAAATTTCCGCACATCTATCCTACATCTGTCTTTCCTCAATTTGAATTTATGCCCTCTCAGGTGATTTTTCTGAGCTAGAGGAAGAATCCCATCAGCATTGAGCATGCTCAAACCATTCAAGGCTTTGTACACCTCTATCAGATCACCCCGCTGGTGCCTAGTTTCCAGACACTGTAATTTGCAAAACTTAAGCCTTTCTTCGTAAGAGAACCCCTTTGTCCCATTCACCAATCTAGTTGCCCTTCTCTGTACTCGTTCCAGCAGCTCTACATCCTTCCTGAAATGATGCCTCCAGGCCTGTATACAGTACTCTAGGTGTGGCCTGACCATTGCCTTATACAAGGGAATAATCACCTCCTTATCCCTGCTAGAAAAATTCCTATATATCATTGACAATACACCATGAGCTACTCTTGCAGCTCGTCTGCACTGCTCAGAGAACTTCATATCTGCCTGCACCACCACCCCCAGGTCCCTTTCATTCTCTACCACTGTCAGTGTAGTACCACAGAGTTGATACGTTGCTCTGGGGTTGCTGTTTCCCATATGTAGTACTTTACATTTGTCAATGTTAAACTTCATTTCCCACCTCGAAGCCCATCTGCTCAACCTTTCCAAATCCTGTTGCAGCAGCATAGTGTCAGTAGTGTCCTTGACAACCCTGCCAACCTTCGTATCGTTTGCAAACTTGGACATTAAGCCTGATATACCATCATCAATATCATTTATAAATACAGAAAACAATAAAGGCCCCAATACTGAACCCTGAGGGACTCCACTAATAACATTAGTCCACGATGAGCAGTGTCCATTGATTACCACTCTCTGTCTTCTCCCCCTCAACCACCCCTTTATCCATAGCAGCAACTTGCCTCCAATGCCACACTGCTCCAATTTGTGCAGCAGTCGTCCATGTGCAACAGTATCAAAAGCCTTTCTAAGATCCAAGTATATAATATCAAAGTTATTCCCTGCATCCAGTTCTTTTGTGACTGCATCATAGTATCCAATCAAATTGGTCAGGCAAGACTTCCCCTTAACAAAACCATGCTGTGTCCTAGCTATAACTGAAGTCTTGTCTAGATGATCCTGCAGTGCTTCTTTCACCAGTGCCTCCATTAATTTTCCGGGAACAGAAGTTAAACTCACAGGTCTATAATTACTTGTGTCAGCCTTTGATCCCCCTTTGTGAATTGGGGTCACATTTGCACATCTCCAGTCAATGGGTACCTCCCCTGAGTCCAAGGAAGCTCTCATAATTATGGCTAAGGGTTTGCTTACCTCCTTTGCTGCCTCCTTTAATATAACTGGATAGATCCCATCCACCCCAGGTGCCTTTCTTGTGTTTATCTTCAACAATTTCTCCTCCACTTTGCTCTCAGTTATTACAAGATTCTCTAGCTTACTGCTAGAGTTGAATACACCTCTGGCATTCCCCTCGCTGAATAACTCCTCATGTGTGAATGTCGATGCAAAATATTCATTTAGTTTGTTAGCTACCCGAGCAGGGTCATCAACAGTTGACCCATCGATCTCAAGTGGACCAATCTGATTCATCCCCTTCCTTCTAGAGTTTACATAAGTAAAGAACTCTTTGCTGTTTTTCTTCGCATCCCTTGCCAAGGATCTCTCGTAATCTACCTTCGCCTGCCTAACCTCCTTTGTAACTTGGTTACAGATCAACTTGTATCTATCATAGGCGTCCGTGTCACGTGTTAATTTGTATGTATCCCATGCATTTTTCTTCTCTGCCATATGCCTCATTAGTTCATCTGACAACCATTTAGGCCTAAACCTTGAACAATATTTCTTAGTTGGTATGTAAAGCCTAGTAGCTTCCACGATAAGTTCTTTGAATGCTTTCCATTTTGAATTTGCTGTTGGCAATATCATCAGTTGGTCCCACTGTATAGAATTTAAATACTGTCTCAGTCCATTGTAGTCGCCTTTACGAAAGCAATACCCCTTCCCTTTACCCCTAATGGTAGTTACCTCTTTGAGTAACTCCCACTTCAGCACACTGTGATCACTGCCACCAAGTGGTTCATTTATCTGCAGATTCTTAATGCATGAAGAATCACTACTGATAATCAAATCAAGAGTATTACTCCCTCTAGTTGCCTCCCGAACATGCTGATGTAGAAAACAATTATCCAATAAATCCACAAAAGCCTTGCTACTGTGTGAGTGACCAGCCCCCAAATTCCAGTCAATATCTGGGAAATTAAAATCCCCCATTATAAGACTCTCTGATTTACTGGCCCACTCTATTTCTCCGAACAGTTTCTTATTATACTCATCAGAGTCATTAGGCCTATAGCACACTCCTACTCTCAATTTTGATCTCCCAATGCTTATGTCACACCAAACTGACTCGACACTGCACTGTCCAGCGATGTCGACTGGCTTCACTTCCTTGGATTTTATGTGTTTTTTAACTAATAGCATAACCCCTCCTCCCTTCCTATCCTGTCTATCCTTTCTGTAGACATTGTACTCCCCAAATTCCAGTTCTGCATTTCTTATATCTGTGTGACACCACGTCTCTGAAATCCCCACAATATCTGCCTTTGATGTTTTGAGCAATACCTCATGTATTGCTCAAAAATGTAATATTTTTGAGCAATGTCCTTCTCCAAAATGTAATAAAACATTTTGGAGAAGGCAATTTAAATTACATACAGACAAAACAAGGAAGCACATAGTTGTGAAAACATTGCAAGAAAATAAACCTAATGAAACAAGAAAAACAACTTTTGTTCATCTGGTCATTTACCTGCTGGGCTCCTGCTGAGGCCCAAGACATTGCCACACTTATGCCCTGTGGAGACAGACCAGGTACCCGGTAGTTCAAAATTTTTTTTACTCTGGCAGGCCCTGCCACCTAGTTTCCTGAGATTTCCCTGGCTAGGGCCTATGTTTAAAAAAAAAAAAAAAGGGGGGGGGGGGGGGGTAGAGATAACGCTAGAGTTGGAAGGGCCAAATAGGGTAAACACAGAATTGAAATTTTTCATAATTAAATCTGGACGTGTAGGGCGGACACTAGTGTACAGACAGAGTGGGGGGACTGAAGACTGGGAGGAAAGACAGAAAAATGGGTACGATAGAGAAGATGGCCCCAGGTAGTCACAGTGGGGCATGCCCATGCCCCACCAGAAGGAAAGGAGAGGAGGGCCATCAACCCCCCCCCCCAAGGTGCGAAACTTGGAGTAAAAGGGGACTGTGCAAGGGTATCGGCTCAGAACACCAAAGAGATATGTGCAGCATGGAGCTGCTTTGTCAGGCCAGTAGTTATTTCTGGGACAGCTAGGTCCTGTCCAAGAGGTATAGTTGTATCAGTCGTGTGTCAGACATGGTTGGTTTGGGAGCCTAGTTCACATTCCAGACAGTGGAACTGGTGAACCCATGCAGTTGAGGTTTGGTAGGGGAATTGAGTTCAGTTTTTCCTAGGTAATGGTATGGGGTTGTTTCAGATTTGATCAGGCGGAGGCAGGATGGTCTTCGCCTGGTGAATAGTTCCTACGCAAACTTGGAGAATACATGATAGGTCTGGTCATCTTCTAAGAGAAGGTGTTCCTGATTCTTCGGAATGAATTGAAGCTGAGTAATGAGGTTGCTTCTGAGGTCATCATATAGGTCGGTCATGTAGCAGGTGGACCCAGGTCTCTTAGGCACCACAGGTACACAGTGGATTATTTGCTATTCCCCGGGAGGGTAAGCTTACTTCTGATGGTGCCATGTCCAATGAGAAGATACGAAGTGAATAATCCCAGGGAGAACCAGGCAAGTGATTTTTGGTAGACTTTATGGACATCTGGATGAATTTCCGAGTTACCTTGCCTTTGTTTGACAGGGCCCACCTTGTTTGCCAGATTTGTTTTAGATAGGTTGTCAGCCATATCTTTTCAGCATGATAGTTGTTCAAGGGGTCTGTGGTATAATCCTAATATGTTGCAGGTTTCCTTCTGCTAAGTTGGAAGAGTATTCCAGTGCGTGCCACCTCCAGGTCTAGGGGAAGGATGCCCGCCAGAACCCAAAGTGCAGGCGTGCTGACAGTATTGCAGGCACATGTTATGGTGAGGAGCATTGAATAGTGTCCAGCTTGTGTCAGTTGATTACTGTGGATGACTTGTGGTATCGTACACCTGAAGCATAGGTGATGGCAGGGATAAAAACTGCCTTGTAAAATAATGCCAGAGTACGTTTTTTCAGTCTCCAGTCCCGATGATCGCCAGGGTGACCCTGGCGACCATAGCATTAGCATTAGTAGAGGCATTTGATGCAAGAAAGCAAGCTTATGCAGCATCAGCCAAAAAAAAAAAAAAAAACCACTTCCATTTCCATAGCAGCATAGTTTCTGATTTTTTGCTGTCAGTATTTTAAGTGAGGAAGGGTATGTCAAGTTCTTGTCAAGGTATTTAAAGATGGTGTTGAGTTTAATGGTCCTGCCCTGTATTTTAATTTGCGGTGGTCTCCTGGGATCAAGATGTTGTCCCTTGAGTAGGATGGACTGCGTTTTGGCCGGTGATATAGCGAGGTGGTGCTTGTGCACCAAGTCCTGGAGGGTTTTAAGAGCCCGATTTGCTGTAATTTCCAGTTGTGCCCGAGAATCTGCGGCGAGGATCAGTGTGAGATTACTGGCATAGGTGAGGGTCTGCACTTCGCCAAGGTCGTGTTTAGAAATTCATCGAGGACATAGTTCCGGAGCAGGGGTCCAAGAACTGATCCCAGCGGTCCAGTAAACCTGCTTGCCCACCGTGCAGGAGGGTGCCTGGACTATGATAGCTGTTTGTGAGATAACTTGAGATGACACTGCATAGGTTGTCAGGGAGATTTGCAAATCTGAGCCTGCAGAGGATGCTCAGCCACCACAGGGTGTCAAACACCCTGGCAAAGTCGACAGATATAACCAGTAGATACTTGCGATTGCAGTTTTGTACCACTTCGGCAATGCATTCAAGCGCATTTGCCCGGTCTGAAACCAAATTGGTTTTTGGCAGGTAGATGGGCGGCATTATAGTGTATATTTATTCTGTGCCTGAGGAGCTTCTCACAGACTTTACTCAGAATGGAGAGCAAAGCAATAGGGCAGTAGGACTCCAGAAGATCCTGTTGTTTGTTCAGGTTTTTTTAGTATTAGCTTTATGCTTGCCGTTTTCCATTCTGTACGAAAGCATCCAATGTGGAGGCAGTGATTAAACAGGTTAAGCAGGAGGTTCGGAGTGCACTGTGCCACTGTTTTTTTTAACAATTTCAGGTTTAACCTAGGTGTCTTTATTTTTGAGTTCGGCTATAGCATTTGCTAATTCTGTTTCAGTGAAGGGGTCCTCAATTTGTGTTGAGTGGTAATTGTCATTGTCGTGACAGAGTTGCATTTGATCTGGGGTATTGTGATCATCCAGCTTCTTGAAGATGATATCCAGGATGTTCAGAACAGAATCTTGCCAGGTGTGGCAAACATGTTATTGGGATTGAAAAGACAGATATGCATCAACAGCCTCTTATTTGATAAAAAGGATATGAAATTTTGATATGCCAAGTAAAGAGTAACCCTCACTTCATGAAGAAACAAGAGTGCATGTGAAAATGAAATTGATTTCCTGGCATCAATAAATTCTAATTAAGTGTGCTTAAAAAAGATAATTTAATGTGTATTAATTTTATGCATAAGTAGTAAAAGTATTTTTATAATTTAGAGTTAATAGTATTAAAAAAAAAAAAAAACTCGTTACAGAATATATGTATATTTGCAAGATATTCCCCTGAAAGAAATACATGTGATCCTTGCTTAACACTGATAATTCGTTCCAGAAAAGCACTAAGTGAATCAGCACTAATCAGTGAATCGCGCCGTATTCCCGTAATGTAACATATATATTTGTGAGTCGCAGTCTGTACCCACCACGACTCACAAATAATAAATGGTATTGAAAAGATGCCAAATGTCTGTCAAAACATTTAATATTAAAAATCTGTACATATAAAATATTCTCCGTTACACACGTACATAATTATATGGTAAGTAACTACATTATGTATCAAAATTAAACTTAAAATGCCAATTAAAATCATGAATCTTTTAATCCGATGGCACTGGGCTGTCGAGTTTTCGTATCTTTGATCATTTCAGGGTTGTACTTTGGCCGTCTTCCTAGTAAACTAAAAGGGGTTTTAGTTTAAAATCCCTCGCAGCGTTACCCACTTTGAAGCCTGGCATGTTTTTTTTTCTTCTTTCGATATGAAACTTCTTTTAAGCATTCATTTCCAAAAAAGTCCTGTTTCATCTATGTTAAAAACTTGTTGAGAAGTTTAACACCTCTCTTCAATAATTTTAAGAAGTTCTTTTTTTGAAAGTTTCGGCTCCTTGATCTGCACTTATGGCTTCTCCCTGAATTTTAAATCTATTGAATCAGCCTCAGCCCTTACTAGCTCTAAATGGTTCCACATTATCATTTTTTTTTTCAAGGTGAGCTTTCTTCAGATCATCATATAGCCTAATTGCTTTTTATTTAATAATATTTAACTTAACAGAATTGTGCATTAGATATTATCTTCAATAAAATTATTTAGAAGTCTCTCCATTTCAATCATAATAGCCGGCCTAGCCCTAACCACTTTAGTTGCTTGCAGTGGAACAGCTGTCTTTCCTGCTGCTAAAATTAATTCTTTAATTTTTATTATTCTTACAGTTGGATGTGCCAAAACTAAATGACTGCACACATCAACTTGTCATTGAACAGAATCGATCTGCTTCAAAACGTATAATTTAATTTTCAAATTCAGTCTTTTTCTTAATTTAGTAGGCTTCGTACTGCATCCAGACGTTGTTGCTTTTTAATTCTTATCCGCCATTATTCATCTTCGGAAATGTAACTGCATTGCATTAATTATTATACAACGTTCGAGTAAACTGTCCGTTACTGAACACTACTGAGTGATGACTAGACTTGGATAAATGCATATAACGCAAATATTATAAGCAATATACTTGATCATTTTTTAAAATGTTGATCTCGGAACTACATAACAAGCCACCGTACTGCAATTAAATCAGCGTGGAAGAAAATTTCATTGAGCATGGGGAAATTTCGCAAGTCAGCCTGGGAAACTTTTTAATGCTGTTTTGCTATTCATTTTCAAGCTATCGAGTACATCAGATGAAACGTTTTCATTAAACATGCCAAAAATTTAATCTGTATGCTGGTAAAAGAGCATTATAGTGAGATATAAGAACAGCATTATAGCAAACCGTTATAACGAGGGTCTGCTGTAGTAGAAAAATAATAGTAGTTTCTAATATTTTTATTCAAAAGTTATGTTGTCTTTTTGGTAAATTACTGGTCTTCAGCATTCAAAATCCCTACATGAGTCAGTCAGTGGTATACATAAAAATGTTGTTTTTGCACTGATAGCTTAAAAGGTCAATGTTCACTCCCTACATTGAACATTTGTATTTGCCCCATAGTGACATGCAGTTTAAGCCATGCTCTGCTAAGCATGATGCTGAATGCTATATACATTTTTCATGCCTTGAAATCAAAAAGAAAAATTTAAAGGCATTTACAGATGTGACTATTTAAATACTGTATTTAAAATTGTGTACTTCTGTTTTAAGTATCTTTTTTGAATTCTTTCTGATTTAAACAGAGTGGTATGAAATATGCATTAGCAATTCCTGCATATACAGTAAAATCCCATTTTACTGAGTGAGCTTCTCAGGTGCCCAAATCATTTTCTTGTAATAAAAATTTCATTCTAATAAATATCATTGAATGTTTATTTAAATGAATTACTATTTATCCAAAAAAATTCTGCTGCACTAATCTAATATCTATAGCAACAATAATTTCAGCTTTATTTTTCTAATATAAACAATAAAATGAAAAATATTTAATCAGAATATGGTTTGAAAGTCTGAAAGCATAATTTACTTATAAGAAATATTATATCATATAAAATTTTAATAGATCACACATTCAAAAATATAGTAAGGTAGATGTCATTTACCATTACTTTTCATATATTCTCTGGTTGAAAGTATGCCATGTTGAAGGTCGTTATAAAAGCAAAAGGTTTCAACACAAAATATTAAATGACAAAAAATCTTTCTGTCTAAAGGCAGGTGTCCAGATATTAATGGCAGGGCAGTGTATATATTGGGACAAACATATACAGTAATACCCCGAAGTTACGCGATAGGTGGGTCCGACGAAAATTGCGTAAGTCGAATTCGCGTAAGTCGGGGTACAACTTTGCATATAAATACATATAAATTTTGCTTAATTGGGACCAAGGACTAACAAAAACACTAGTTTAGAAGAAAAATATTAATAAAATTGCAGTTCTTTATACATATTAATACAAAATATGTATTAAAAAAACAAATGACTTACGTTAAAAAGTTATTTCGATGTCGATGGCTTCATAAAATCTAACAAATTCGTCTGACGACACAGCGCGTTCCTTTTTTTCAGGCAGAATTTCTTCGTAGCAAGCTAATAATTTTTTTATTCCTTGCTTTGTAGCTATAACGCGTTCTTTGTTGGATTCTATGTTTTCTAAAATTTTTAAGCCCTTTACAATTGAGATCTTTTCAATTTTCAACCTGTCAAGTTTGCAATTGTCGTGCTTTTCGGCGTTGCTTCATTTAGGCCTGTAGCACGTACAATATCACATGGTCTTTCATTTCGCTCAAAGCGTTTCACAATTTCATATTTTTTCTCTATCGACAGAGGCGGACTGGCCATAAGCCTTACCGGGGAAACCCCGGTGGGCCAGTGTGATTTTGGCCATAAACCATAGTGCGAGGCCACTATAAATTTTCCCGGGTAAGAATTTTTGATCCAGTCCGCCTCTGTTTATCGATAATTGCTTTTCTTTTTCTCTCTGAATCTGCAGTGTCTTCACCAGGACGCTTCCTTTTCACACCTTTTAATTAAGTATTTTACTCATTTTTAGGGAATAAAGCACAATTACAAAACGAGGAGGCATGCTTGATACGCATAAACAAAGCTGCGCGCATGTAGCAACTGAATAAACAACACCATAAAGGCAGAGATACACTATTAACACCTCACATTTCTAGGGGTTACTACCATAAAACAATAAAAATCCAGTTGCGTTTCTGCTAGTGAAATCTGTTATAAACTGGTAGTAAACTCGATCTAATTGCATTTGCGATTATACCGATAGCTGGAAATGTGTGGGTTTTTACGTTATTATGGTGAAATGTGTTTCCCCTTCACTGATATAAAAAACATAAAAGCAGCAAAGTTGAATTTTGTTCATCTTTCGCTCTCAATCTCCGCCATCGCACCGGATATCGATAACATATGAAAAACGACCTTGAAGATAGTGGGCGGCAGCGTTGCCAAACGAAAAAATCAAGAACCGCGTAACTCCGAGTTCGCGTAAGTCGGGGTATTACTGTGTATATATATCAGGACCATCGCTATTCAAGTCCTCTGCACTGGCAGCTCAATCTGAGGATCGGATGGCTGACTGATCTTTCGATCGACTCGCCTTTGCGGCGATTTGTCCAGCGATCGAAATGCAGCAATTCCCTGACTATTGTTGGCCTCGTGGTCCTCTGTTGAGATGGAGCGTAATGGTCAGTCTATTTTTGGTTTATTTTATTGTTTACATCTCTTGGTGATATTTCACATAAATCTGGACTTGGTGCCCATCAGAGGGGGTGTCGTTAAATTTCTATTTAATTGGCATTCAAAATTTAATTGATTATTTTTGCATTTAGATTTTCTAAATTATATTGGAGTTTCTGCTACAATATTTTTACTTTTGTTACCCTTCTCTTCCCTCCCTGTCGGTTTGATCGTTATGTTTAATTTTGATTATTTTTGCTTTTCTGTCTTGCCGTTGGCATTATTTTTATTTAAATCATTCTACTTTTTATAAATGCGTATGTCTCTCTCTCTCTCTCTCTCTCTCTCTCTCTCTCTCTCTCTCTCTCTCTCTCTCTCTCTCTCTCTCTCTCTCTCTCTCTCTGTGTGTGTGTGTGTGTGTGTGTGTGTGTGTGTGTGAACACTGAGTTTTCTGTAAAGAAAATTCAAAGTTTTATGTTAAAAACAACTATTTATTCTTATTTTTACATAAATATATAATAATAACTTTATCATCAACTTGCTATACATACATACATAGAAGGAATAATTTGACCAGTTCCAGAGGCTCCATCTTGCGGACTCCCTGAAACTTGTCTACGGACCCCAGTTTGGGAAACGCTGTATTAAGTGATTTCATATATTAATAAAATTGACTTATTAATAGGTAAAAAGTAATAGCAAGTTACATCTAGCTTACTCCCCCACTGAATGAGTGAACTACAGGAATGTGTTTCTACAGTGAAAGACTCAAAATCATAAAAACAAGGATGCTTTTATTATGGTCTCATGTTTGCTTTTCATGTGTTCTCTTTGATTTGAGCATTTGCTATTTCCTCCTATAAAAAAAAAAAAAAAAAAAAGCAACAGGTATTCAAATTCCTTATCACACATCACTAGATCTCCCCCCCCCCCAACAAGGAAATTCTCCCATAATTGTATTTACAAGATGGGCTATATCAGTATTTCCTAACTTTACATAGCAGGGTTTATAGCTGATAACCAGTTTTTTTTTTTTTTTTTTTTTCAGTATCGTTTATTGCAGCCCAAAAATATAATCAATTAAATAAAACAATAAAAAAAAAAAAAAAAAAAAGGTCACTCTTTATTTAGTCTTATAAAAAATCATTTATTACATATTCCCTATATAGCTTTTAAATAACTAAGAAGAGAACTAATGTGAATGATGATATCATTTAACATTACATAGTAAGAATTAACATTAAATAGCAAGAATAAAATTGACTTCTTGCTTAAATCTGGGCTCAACATTCACTGTTTCCATACTTGTTCTTGAAGAAAACCAAAGCCAAGTAACTAGTTTCACACTTACATGTAGCAATTTGCCATGTTCACAAATCTTGGTAGATAATAACAGGATTGTGTAATATTTACACATTTTCTAAGGACTGTACCAGAGTTGCAGACCATACTTTAGGGAAATGCTAGGCTATACAATGCTATTCACAACTTTCAATTTTCTTTTTTTTTTCGGCCTCCTCCATTGTAAACCAATACGGTTTATGCAGGGTTAACTTTTAAAATAATTTGCTGTACTAAATTTCTCATAAAAACAGTTTCACTCAAGAAATTATTTTTATGAAGACTTGCAAAGCACTAATAATAAGGAAGTCAGCCTAGAGATATACTGTGGATTTTAGTGTTTTGCACCAACCTTGTGTTTTTTTATGCGTCTTACATCGATGGGCAAACCTCAAATGCTGTTCATGTTTAGCCTCCCTAACACTATGTCTCTGAAATTCTCTAACGCAAGGTTGGTGCAAAACACTAAAATCCACAGTATGAATATACCCAACCTCAGAGGCCTGTTTGAAGAGCCTAGAGATATCTTTGTCACAGTGCAATAAACTTTCATTCAAAAAGTATTTGTAATTTTACTATATGCCTTCAATATTCACATTTCATATACTTTTACTGCTACGCCTTGTGATGCCTTTCTGGTTGACTTCATTGCATATAACGCCAAAAATTAGAATGGTGTTCTAGAACGAGATTTAAATTAGGATAAAAAGAAAACCTAATTAAATGATCAAAGATATGGAAGGAAATGCATGGCTGTCTAAAAGATCTAAATGAGCTCATAAAGCATCGCTAAATCCAGAATTTATTAACCTAAAAACACCAAAATGACTTGGAAAATTAAGTAATAGCTATTCTTGGTAAAAACAAAGCCAAACTGCCTGAAAACCAATAGAAATTATGATATATCATTATGTAGAGGCCTAACAAACTGCTAAACCTGTTCTGATTAAACCAGACTTGTCCTAAAACAAAGAAAACTTCAAATTATTATAAATGACCTGGTAATCCGAATCACAAAACTTAATCAAATATAAAACCAAAATGTAAGATGGCTGTTCAATAAAGAATGATCATAAATTTTTTTTTTTCCACAACATACCTTTATTAATCATCCATATTTTGATGATGATCCTTTTCAAAGTAGCTCCATTTCATGAAATACGCTTACTCCAATGTTTCTGCCATACTTCAAAAACATGACGGAAGCCATTTTTTGAAGACATCACAAGCATTCTCTCTCATACATTTGAGAATCACTTCTGATATCACTGCAACTTCTGACTGGAAATGTTTTCATCGCAGCTCCTTTTAACTTTATAACAATAAGAGTATGAGCAATGTGAGGTCTTGCATTGTCATGATGCAGCATCCACCCACCTGCATGCATTCTGTAGTATGGTTCCATAACAGCCATATGATGTGGCACAACCGTTCCTGCAGAAATCACAACCTTTTCTTTTTTGGTGTTGGCGATGACATAGACTTCCAAACAGAGCTTTGTTGCTTACTCTCCGGGTTGAAATGAAGCCTTTCTCATCCACCATTATCAACTTGTGCTTCATCTTCAGTAATTATCCATTGCAGCTCCTGACAAACCTCCATGCAAACCTGCTGTTGCTCAGGTGTGAACAGTCTTGGAACCATGTATGTAAAAACATGCGTCATATGCAAATGATCATGGAGAGTACTGTGCATGCTTCCTACTGAAATTATCAACATCTCTACCGGTTGCATTACTCTTATATAATAATCTTTTCTCATCATTATTATTTGTTCAATCACAAAAATTGGTAGTCCTGGAGTTCCAACCACTGCTGGCACCAGTGGCTGGAGCTCCAGGACTGCCAATTTTTGTGATTGAATCATATCAATCTTCAAACTTTCCAAACTACATGAGCTGTGCTATGTGAAAGCATAGATTCACCATAAGCCTCTTTTAACATTTCGCATGCTTCAGCCTGATGTTTTCTTGAGATGGAAGAAAAAGTTGAGAGCAGCATACTGTTCCTAGTGTGTCATGTCCATTGTTACATAGGCAAAACTGAACAGGCATAAAATTAACACTTGACATCCTTGTGCAATGGGTGTGGGAAAGCCTTAGACAACCCAGTTGATGTTGTGGATGAATTGAATGGGTACTCTGTTCAGTCTTTACTAAGAAAAGCCCCTTTGTGCCGAGAAGTGGCTGTAAAAATGAGGCTGAGCCATATGAAATTAGTGATGTCGTATTAGAGATAATTATTGATGTGAAAACATCTTTGGATGCACCTACTAAATTTTTTGGACTGAAGTAAAACCAATTAGTAACAGAAATGTAAGGCGGAAATGACATCACTTCCTAAATGATGCTAACTCAGTCACTAACTCGAGTAATTACAGACCAGTTAGTTTAACTTCTGTTCCGGGTAAAATAATGGAGTCGCTGGTTAAAGATGCATTGCAGGATCATCTAGACAAGACTGCAGCAATAATTCAGACACAGCATGGGTTTGTTAAGGGAAAGTCTTGTCTGACAAATTTGATAGGATATTATGATGGTTACAAAGGAACTGGATGCAAAAAATAATTTTGATATCACATACAGGAAACCCTTGATTAGTGCGGTTAATGAATCCTTGAAATATACAGCACATATTAAAACCGCACTAATCAAACTTAAAAAACAATGGGAATAATTATAATGAATCCTTGAAAATTATGAAATTGTAAAAATATATTTTTTCTTACTCAATACGTACCTATAATGCACTGCATAGTTCTTAAATTATTAAGGAATAAATTTAAAAAAAGATAGTATGATTTAAATTTTATTTTTTGCAAAAAAAACTTATCTAACTTCAATTGAACAGTGGTAGCTTTCTTCCTTTCCTCCATGATTTTGCGATAACAATCAATTTGCTTATCTAACCCTCAACGAACGTTCATGCTTCTCTCTGCATCTGGATCAATCTCTAGTATGAGTTCTTTTGCTTTTTAAAGTGTATTAAATAGTTCAAGTTTTTTGAATGAAATTTCTTTGGGAGCAAATTGCTTTTCTTCTGCTTCATTTTTGTCTTCTTCCTCGTATGCATGTTGATGCTCAATTTCAAGAAGATCGTCGTTACTTAAGTCTTTTGAATGCGATTCCAATAATTCTCTAACGTTTTCTGAATCTACTTCCTCAAAGCCGAGGTCTTTTCCAATTGTAGTAATTTCATTAATAACTTTGTTGACAGGATTAATGAAACTGCAAAAATCATTTGCGCATTCAGGCAAAAGATTCTGCCAGACAGCTCTCATGCAGCTGTTCGTCATTTCTTCCCACGATTTGTGTATGTTCTCAACTGCTTCTTTAATATCATAATATTAAAGAAGTTTAATATTAATAATAAAAGAATAAAAGAATATGAGTTACCAGAGCAAATTTCAATTTCAGAGTGGTATGGGGTGCTGCTGCTGTCGAGCATTTTGGAGTCGATTCCCATTCATTTAAGTTAGAAGACCCGGGTGAGTGCGTATCACGTATTTGCCGCTTTAGGCGCCGTTGTGAGTTGCCAAGCACCGCAAGAAAAAAACAGCGCACTAATCAAATTTGATAACGCATATATTAAGGAGATAGTATCAAAAAAATTTTGCACACTAATTAAAACCGCATTAATCAAGGGTTTCCTGTATTTGGATTTCAGGAAAGCTTTTGACACGGAAAGCTTTTGACACTGTTGCGCATGGAAGACTATTGTACAAACTGGAGCAGAATGGTATTAAGGGTAAGTTGCTACAATGGATAAAAGGATGGTTAAGTGCTAGAAGACAGAGGGTGGTAATCAATGGGTGCTGCTCTTCTTGGACTAATGTTATTAGTGGTGTCCCACAGGGTTCGGTGTTAGGTCCACTGTTGTTTTGTATATTTATCAATGATATTGATGAAGGTATATCAGGCTTAATGTCAAAGTTTGCAGATGATACAAAGGTTGGCAGGGTTGTTAATGACAGTAATGGCAGTGTGCTACTGCAACAGGATCTAGATAATTTGGGCAAATGGGCTAAGAAGTGGCAACTGAAGTTTAACCTTGACAAATGCAAAGTACTGCATATGGGTAGAAGTAACCCCAGAGAAACGTACCAACTGCGTGGTACTACACTTAAGGTGGTAGAAAATGAAAAAGACCCAGGAGTAATTGTGCAGGCAGATATGAAGTTTTCTGAGCAATGCAGATAGGCTGCCAGAGCAGGTCATGGGGTTTTGTCAATTATATATAGGAATTTTGCTAGCAGGGAAAAGGAGGTGATTATCCCTCTGTATAAGGCAATGGTCACGCCACACCTTGAGTACTGCATACAGGTCTGGAGGCCTCATTTTAGGAAGGATGTAGATTTACTTGAGCGTGTACAGAGAAGGGCAACAAGATTGGTGAGGGGGAATGAAGGGATCCTCTTACCAAGAGAGGCTTAAGTTCTGCAAATTGCAGTGGCTGGAGACTAGGCACCTGCGTGGTGATCTGATTGAGGTATATAAGGCCTTATATGGGTTGAGCACGCTGAATTCTGATGGGATCCTTCCACTTGTTCAGATTACATACCTAAGGGGGCATAAATTCAAATTAAGAAAAGACAGATGTAGAATAGATGTGCGGAAATTTGCCTTTAGCCAGCGGGTGGTTAATTGCTGGAACAAACTTCCATCTGTTGTTGTGGAAGTTGATAGGTTGAATAAATTTAAGGAGGAACTGGACAGGCATTTGGAGAGAATGGTGTGATTTTTTTTTTTTTTTTTTTTTGTTGGCTGATGCTGCATAAGCTCATACATTTGCTTTCTTGCATCACATGCCACTACTACTACTAATGTTGGTTAGAGTAAGTAGCGGGCGTGACATAAAACATTACATTATTCAAAATTTCGGTTCTAGCTGTTTGATTTTCATCAAAGGTGTTTCACATAAAATAAAATATCTTTTGTGTGTACAGCATACACATGCAGTTTTTTTATTAGAAAATCTTTTGAGCATTAAAGCAAGTAAGGCTCCCAGAGTTTATGGCATATATCCTGTAGTTTTGAGGGAGAGCATATTGAATCATTGAGGTTAATTATGAGGATATCTTCGAACTCAGGGGAGATTCCTTTGGATTGAAGAAGTGCCAATGTATCACCAATACATAAAGTGGTTCTAAGAGTCAGACCGGTTAGTGTGACTTCAGTGGTAGGAAAAATCTTAGAGACAATGATTAAGTGCGCAATCCAGGGACATTTAAATAGATATGGCATTCTGAAGGACACGGAACATGGCTTTAAGAGAAAATCAAGCTTAACTTAGTAGGCTATTTTTACACAGTTACCCATGAGCTGGACTTAGGAACAATTGACATAATTAATTTGGATTTTAGCAAAGCATTTGACTTGTTCCCTCGTGAGAGGTTACTGCATAAGCTTGAACAGGTTGGGATGACTGGTATGATTCTAATGTTAGGTGGCTGCAGGGCAGAAGGTACAGGGTTGTAATTAATGGATATTCTTCAGATTTGTGTAATGTCAGGAGTGGGGTTCCTCAAGGATCGGTTCTTCAACTACTGTTGTTTCTCATTTTAATAAACAAGATCGAAGAATGGATAGAAGGCGGTGATGTTAAAATTTGCAGATGACGTAAAAATTGGCAGTCATTAATGATCGACTGCCAAGAATGACTTGCTTCAGAATGACTTGAACAGACTTCAAAGATAGCCAGAGAAGTGGCAGCTGTTTTAATGCTGCTAAATGCAAGATATTAACACTTGGGAATAGCAACCCACAAATAAATTATACACTTTATCAGGGAGAGGAATGCCAGAGGTGTATTAAACTCTGGCAATAAACTAGATAATCCTCTAATAACTGAGGGTAAAGTGGAGGAGAAATTGTTGAAGATAAACATAAGAAAGGCATCCGGGGTGGATGGAATCTATCCAGTTATATTAAAGGAGGCAGCAAAGGAAATAAGCAAACCCTTAGTCATAATTCTGAGAGCTTCCTTGGACTCAGGGGAGATACCCATGGACTGGAGATGTGCAAATGTGACCCCAATCCACAAATGGAGTTAAACTAACAGGTAATTACAGACCTGTTAGTTTAACTTCTGTTCCATGGAAATTAATGGAGGCACCGGTTAAAGAAGCATTGCAGGATCATCTAGACAAGACTTCAGTTATAGCTCAGACACATGAGTTGGTTACGGGGAAATCTTGTCTGACCAATTTGATTGGATACTATGATATAGTCAAAGGAACTGGATGCAGAGAATAATTTCGATATCATATATCTGGATCTTAGAAAGCCTTTTGATACTGTTGCACATGGAAGACTGCTGCACAAATTGGAACAGTGGCATTGGAGGCAAATTGCTGCTATGGATAAAGGGATGGTTGAGTGGGAGATGACAGAGAGTGGTAATCAATGGACATTGCTCTTCGTGGACTAATGTTATTAGTGGAGTCCCTCAGGGTTCAGTGTTGTGTCCATTGTTGTTTTCTGTATTTATTAATGATATTGATGAGGGTATATCAGGCTTAATGTCTAAGTTTGCAGATGATATGAAGGTCTGCAGGGTTGTTAATGACACTAATGACAGTACACTGCTGCAACAGGATCTAGAAAAGTTGAGCAGATGGGCTGAGAGGTGGCAACTGAAGTTTAACATTGACAAATATAAAGTACTGCATATGGGAAGCAGTAACATATCAACTGTGTGGTACTACACTGACAGTGGTAGGAAGTGAAAAGGACCTGGAGGTAATTGTGCAGGCAGATATAAAGTTTTCTGAACAGTGCAGATGGTCTGCAAGAGTAGCTCATAGTGTCTTGTCAATGATATATAGGAATTTTTCTAGCAGGGATAAGGAGGTGATTATCCCCTTATATAAGGCAATGGTCAGGCCACACCTTGAGTACTGTATACAGGTCTGGAGGCCTCATTTTAAGAAGGATGTAGAGCTGTTGGAACAAGTACAGAGAAGGGCAACAAGATTAGTGAATGGAACAAAGGGTTGCTCTTACGAAGAAAGGCTTAAGTTTTGCAAATTACAGTGTCTGGAGACTAGGCTCCTGCGAGGTGATTTGATCGAGGTGTATAAAGCCTTGAATGGTTTGATCATGCTCAATGCTGATGGGATTCTTCCTCTTGCTCAGAATAATTGCCTGAGAGGGCATAAATTCAAATTGAGGAAAGACAATTGCAGGATAGATGTGTGGAAGTTTGACTTTAGCCAGTGGGTGGTTTGCTGGAACAAACTTCCATCTGCCATTGTAGAAGTTGATAGCTTAAACAGATTCAAGGCAGAACTAAACAAACGTTTGGAGCGAGTGGATGGGTGATATGAGAAGGGTGTGTGTGTGTGTGTTTTTTTTTGTTTTTTTTGGCTGATGCTATATAAGTTTGCTTTCTTGCATCATGTGCCCTTGCTAATGCTAATATTATAAAAAAGGAACTTGGTGAGGTTGAATTAAAAATTCAAGGAAAGGGATCTGAGAGTTACATTATGGGCAGATAAATTACAGGGGTTCAGGTTTAGATTAGATTGTAAGAAGTTTTCTTTTAGCCAGCTAGTAGTTGATTGCTGGAACAAGTAATTATCCAGATGACCTATGAATAAATTCACAGGTCAACTGGATAGTTACCTGTGTGAGGAAGGGAGCATATAATTTGTATTTTCTTATCTACTTGGGTTTTTTTTTTTTTTTTTCTTTTTGCCAGTGCTACAAAAGCCTGTGGCTTCCCTGCACTATATGAGGAATATTATTACTTGACTGAAGTCAACTGTACTGTTGCTATGTAATGTAACTTGGTTTGTCCTCAAATTCTGTTGTTCAGCTAAAAATAACAAGCAGTACAGTTATTGATTGATTGATTAAAATTGATTAATTCTTTATTGAACAGTCCTCATAATAAAAAAAAGGTGGCACGTGTGCCAAGCATATGCAGTAGATAGTTTTATGTGAAATATCCTTGGCATTTCTTTTAGGTATTTTGATTTGTATCTATTGATTGTGATATAGAGCTTTCATATTGAAAATATTTTATTGATCATTCAAGAATTTCCATAATTTCAGCTGGAAGAAAAGATGCAGTGGATTCTAGACAGGCAGCTAAATAGGGTGACATCACAATCGTACTTCCTGTAGTAGTACGATTGTGGCATTATACTATTCAACAAATTGCTAAAATCAAATGGGTATTTATTAGGCTATTGACTTCGATTTTGCTAACCTCTTCCAAGCCGAAGATGTTTTCGCATAAAAGAAAACATGTTTGGTGCGTACAAGGTACACACGAGGTTTTTTTTTTTTTATCGTGCTTTTCTCTAATGTAGCTTGACAAAATTCAAATTTTGTAAATCAGTTCACTAGAACTCAAGATATCATAACGGTCATGAACAGTGGTGCATTATCCTATAGGCAAAAAAAGACATCTGCCTAGGGCCCCGATCAGAAGGGGCCCCAAAATCACTGTTTCAAAAACTCGTTTTTTACAAATATTTTTAAGTGATTTTTATCAGAAACTCAACCTGTCCGGGTCAATGAACTTTATATGAAGATTAATTTGAAAATTACATTTTTTTCAAAAATGGCTTTACCGATTTTGATGAAATTTATGTTAGTTCTTATGTCATATAAATTTTGTTTTTTTTTTTTGTCACAATAAAATTAAATTGAAAATGTTCTTTATTAGTTTTTTTTCTTTAGATGGGGTCTCCAAATTCCAATTTGTCTTGGTCCCCCATGAAGGTATAATTGAGCCACTTGTCATGAAAAATGCATCACACACTCTAATCACACTATTAGTGCGTGCTCAGCACAGACTAGTGATGAGAGCATGGGAAGTGCCTCTAGTGGAAGCCACAGATGACATCGCTTCCATGACTGATCAGATTTACTTGGTTGTAGGTGCCTGATGGAAGTTTCACATCAAAAAGCCCTGAATGGCTGCAAACAGTAACCCAAAAAAGATACTGTGAATAAGAAATAACCAAAGGATATTAACTCACAGAAAAGGCAGTTTTTCTTTTCTTCTATCATTTTTAACCTACAATATAATGGAAATGCTCCAAACACAAATATTTTAACAAAAATAATAACTTTCTGTTATTAATGTTCTTTTGTTTTAAGCAACTTGATAACTCCTGCTATCCAGATAGATTACATACCATAATTCATTATCTGAAATGGAACATTAAAAATCACTTGGAAAAATAACTGACACAAAGTATGAAGTTATGTAGTAGACATTTATAGATGTCTACTACATAACTGTACTCTCAAACATTTTTAAAAATAATAACTGTCCTTCCATGGGTATAAAACAAACCAAAATCAATCCAAAACCTTTTTAATTTTCAAAATTTTGAATCAATTTAGTATATTTGGTGTGTGTGTTGGGGGGGGGGGGGAGTTTCCAAAGAAGAAATCATTTATGTTGGCTATTACTACTACTAACCTTATATTGTTTTCTGGCATAGTGCTGCCATGGTTCTGGATTAGTTTTCTGACTCCAACTAGATAAAAAAAGGAATAATGGATATATTATATAAAATCTGAAAAGCTGCAAACTTAAATAAATATAAAACACACTCACACCTCACTTTTTGCATTTTTATCATTCATGGAAAATTTTTTTTTGGTCATACCTTGCCAGTAAGAGGTCATATCCTCAATCATTCACCATATCTAATTCTGCCTTTCCCATGAGCTATTATTAACCTTGCCATTCATAAAAATTGCATTAGCACAAAATATATGTACATGAGAATTGCACGTACATACATTTGAATCATCCTGTATTAAAATATTTTTTTATATAAAAAAAAATATTTTAATACAGGATGATTCAAACCTACACTAGTTAATTAAAATTTATTAATTCTTTTACTATATTGTGCATTCTACTAATCAATGACTACTCAATTGCACAATATAATAATGAATAAGTAATAATCAAAATTATAATAAATGTTGAAAGTGCCCACCTTCTTGAATACGTGTAATAGATTCTCTCATCATGTTCATTTTTTTTTTTTTTTTTTATGTGAACTCCAAACACGAGAGGTATTAAAACCTATAGTACTTAGTAACGTGCTTGGGTTGGAGGTTGAGAAGATGAAAGAAGATATTTGTTGACATTGGACTTGAACTTCTGTAGATTGTAATTTTCAGGAAATACGTATGAAGGAAGGTTGTTCCAGAAAACGGCAGTTGAATGAATAAACGAGGCAGATGAAAAGTTGGTTCTGTGGTTTGAAGTCTGACAGTAAATGGATGTTGGCTGTCGTGGCGGGCACGTGTTCGACTGTTTTGAAAGAGAGAGCGGGGAATTATAGAAGCCAATTCAGAAGAAACAGTGCCCATGGGAAGTATCTGTAGAAGAGGGATGCAGCAGAAACCGGTACGTCTATGAGACAGCGAGTGGAGAGACTCTGTTAGAGTTGAATCATTAATTAAACCTAACTGCCCTCTTCTGAATGGATCAAGAAGCCTGAGAGAGGTTTTGGGGGCACCACCCCAGAGTGTGGGAACAATATTCCATGGTAGGGCGGATTTGCGATTTGTAGAGAGGAACAGCTGTTCGGAAGAAAAGTAACACTGAGAGCAAAAGAGAGAAAACCAAGTATTTTAGATGCAGAGGAACCAATATTTGTAATGTGCATTGTGCAAAGAGAGATTAGAAGTCAGGGTAATCCCCAAAAGAAATAAATCATTTTGTCTAGAAATCGGAGTGTCACCAAAGATAAGCATAGGAGCAGAAGAATCCTTTTGCGAGATATAAGACAAGACTGAGTTTTAGAAGGGTTGAAATCAACTAAGTTGTCTTTGCCCCACTGGAGAATTACCTGAAGATCAACATTTAAGAATTGGTAGCAGATTTTCGAGAAGTTGAAGCTGATTGAGCAGGACAAGGGTTTCTCAAAATGGAAAGTGGAATGCAAGTGCTATCATTGGCAAAACTATGGATAGGATTATGGAAGAAGGTCATTAATATACAAGAGGAAAAGAGTGGGGGAAAGAACTGAACCTTGGGGGGACAGGCATTAGTGGAGAAGTTAGAAGACAGAGAGACATCTACCATCACCCTTAGTGAGCGATCAGACAGAAAACTGGATAACCAATTACTAAAAACAGTTGGCAAACCATAAGATGGAAGCTTGTTTAGAAGACCTTTATGCCAAACACAATCAAAAGCCTTTGAGATGTCAAGAGCAACTACTTGTGTTTCACCGAACCTTTCCATTGAATTAGTCCATAAATGGGTAACATAAGCCAGAATAATGACGGAATCCATACTGGCGATCGTTGATCAGATGGAAGGTTTCTAGGTAGTTTAAGAGTTGGCGGTTAATTGATTTCTCCATTACTTTAGAAAGAGTAGAAGTAATTGTAATGGGACGATAATTGGATCGGAGGGATTTGTCACCCTTTTTAGGAACTGGCTGGATATGAGCAAATTTCCAAGCAGAAGGAAAAAGGATAAAAAGAATAGGAGTAAGTTCAGGAGCACAGGTTTTGAGAACAAGTGGAGAAATACCATCAGGACCTGGAGCTTTCTTAGCATCAAGATTCGTCAAAATCCTTCTGACAGACATCCTTTTGACGGAAGACCATAGGAGGCATTGAATGGAGCTTGTTGGGAATGGTGGGAGGTGTTTTACCAAGATCATTAATACATGAGCTGGAAGAAAAATGGAATGCTAGCAGGTCAGCTTTATCCTTGGCTGAAGTGACAACAGAACCATCTGGTTTGGACAGAGGTGGGAGCAGAGATGGGCAAAAGTTGCGGCCAATAGCTTTGGCAAGAGACCAGAATGCTTGGCTACCATTAGGGCAAGAAGCAAGTTTTCTACTCTTAGCCTGTTCAAACTCTAGTTTGGACTGATTAATAACTGCTTTACAATTGTTGCGAGCTTTGGTGTAAGCAGAAAATGGAACTGAAGAATTAGAAACAAGCCGATTATGATATGCAACATTATTCTCTTGAACATCCTTAGCACATTTATTGGAAAACCAAAGTTTAGATAAAGGACGAGATTTTAAAGTGGAGTGTGGGATAAAGGATTCCATTCTTGCAAGAATAATTTCACTGACACGATCTGAGCAAAAGTTGACATCAGAAGTTTTGAAACAGTAATCCGACCAAGGAAAAGAAGTCTTGCATGTCATCCCATTTTGCATTCTTGTAATGCCAAACAACACGAGGTTGGGATAAGTCATGGAATAAAGGTTCCATTGGAGAAGAGACAATCACCAAGTTGTGATCTGAAGTGCCTAAAGGACCTCTCACTTCGACCGTGTACTTAGAAGGGTTGTTTGTGAGAAAAAGATCAAGCATATTGGCTGTATGATTACGATTGTCCGTATTCTTGTAGGTAAATGAACAATCTGTGCTAGGTCATTAGTAATTGCAAAAGCCTCAACATCTCGATCTGCTGGGTCGGTGTGACTAGAAAAGGGAGCCAGCTGGAGTTGTGAACATTAAAATCACCAAGGAAAATTACCTCACTGTTAGGAAAGTTGGACTGGAGAAAGTCAAAGAGCTCCAAGTGATTAGTGGAGTTGGGAGAATGGTAAAGACAACAGATGAATTTGACACAATGAGGTTGAGAGATTTTAAGCCAGAGAAGATCAAAGAGAGGAGATTCCAAATTGCCAAGTCTCTGACAGGGAATATCAGAACGGATATATGCACAAGTACCACCTTTGAGTGAAAGGAATCATACAGCGAATAATTTGGGCATCTGAGATGAGCAGTAGTTGAATCAACCGATAACTGAGATTCTGTCAGAAAAAGTACATTGGGTTTGGCAGACTGCAAGTGGAAATGGACATTGTTGAGATTAGAATCGAGACCATGTATATTTGTGAAATGAATTAGGTAGTGCTTGGGAGGTTTAGATCTTTTGGCAGATAAGCTTGCTCTATTAGTTTGACAATTCATGGTGTATTCAATAGAAAGAAAAAGTGGGTGGGACATGCTGTATGAAGTAATGGAATTTTTGGATATGGCATACACGTGGTAAGAATATATCCAGATCCTTGACATAACGTGGCCTCGACAATGCTCCCTGCATACACACTACTCGGAATCCCTCCAGTCACTATCTGGCAGAGTAGAGGTAGCAAGATTATAGACTAGCTGATCCAGAAGCCTCCTAGAGAATTACCAATAGGTTCGGTCCGGTGTACTAACTAGCGGCCGGCCTGCGAACACCGTTTTAGAGCTGTACCCTCGAAATGTAAGGAATACTGAATCTTGCCACTACGTTCATCATAACCTCAAAAGTCATCAATCATACTGCATGATGGAAGAGATAGGGAAGGGTTGACCGGAACTTAGCTCTAGAGACTAAACATGGGTTCCACCACTTCAAGCCTCCAATAAGCAAAGTGGTGGTATTTCACCAGTTGATGAGAGTTATCTACCACC
The DNA here is from genome assembly GCF_048544385.1 of Mastigoproctus giganteus. Lineage (NCBI taxonomy): Eukaryota > Metazoa > Arthropoda > Arachnida > Uropygi > Thelyphonidae > Mastigoproctus > Mastigoproctus giganteus. The sequence continues at coordinate 59,887,973 of NC_143583.1, read as the reverse complement.
TAGTGCTGCCTGGTAACATAGAGGGCGGCGTTCCTCCCTGTGGTGTGGGCGCCACACCTCGACCCCTGCTTACATTGTTCACACCTGGGTGGTCACCCACCATGTACTTGGGCATGGAGGTTATACCCAGGATTACTAACGGTCCCACCATCGTGAAGGTGCAAGCAGAGGATTTGGCTGTCACAGACTTTCCGGACTTTGCCGAAATTGGGTCCATTTGACTTGAGTGTCACCCGAATATCAGTTCCATCAGCGTTTTAGACTCCCAGGTAGCAAGTACAGCTTGTCTGGCATATCTGAGAGAATGTCTGTGACAACCTCAAGGACCAAAATTACACCTTTTGTTCACAATTTCATTCTGTATGTTGGCTTTCAGTTTCTCCAATGTGTGGAGATTATTTTTATACACTACTTCTGAACAAGACATCACAAATAATAATCCAGTCATGTTAAATCTTGGGAGAGATAAATTTTTGAAAACAAGATACTTGACAAAGTGTCGCAGCACTGCAACTGTTTCACTGGAAGTATGAAAAGTTGCTTCATCTTACTGAAACGAACAATAATGTTCATTGTTGCCAAAAAATGCATTAAACTAGTGTGTTAAATTCCAGCATATTTTTTCCGTCATCTGTGTTCCTGAAGAAAAAGGTCTGTTTACTTGGCAACACAAAACAAGCACCAATTTTTAGGGGATGCAAGGGGTGGTTCGTGAAGAGCAGATTTTCATTTCTGCATATCCTATTTGACTACTGACATAACTGCCGAAGTGGAACAAGTTTTGTCACTGAAGGAACCATAGTACTGCAATTATCAAGCTCTTGGTATACAGCAAATTTTTTTTTTTCCTAATATTTTAAGCCCAAAAAATCTGAATGGACAGCATAACATTCAATAGCATGCTACAGCTGTCCACCCCACTATTGTTCATTGCAGTGGGGAGAACAGCTGGGGGAGAGTATTTTTTGATACTCTTCCCAAGAGTTGCATTCTGTTCCCCCAGAACAGCACTATTTGGCACCTCTGTAGCCAGGTGGGTAGGAGCAGCAGTGCGTAGCACACGCTTCTTGATTAGACCGGGGTTCGAGCCCATGACCACCAAATACGGAGGATGTGGAAAGGTCAGGGAATGACCACCGCATATTCCTGGAGCAATATGGCCTTAGTTGCTAATGCTCCTAAAAACCAAATAACAAACAAACAAACAGCACTATTCACATTAAACATGGAAAAGGCCACATCAAAAAAAAAATAAATAAAAAATATAATAATAATGACTAGGGGTCTTCACCCCCTGCTTGCTTTGCTCATCAACACCTGCTGATGTATACTCGAAGGAGAAAACATTCAATCTACACAAATCCTTTTCACTCTTTTAGCTTGTTCCATCAATGCTTCTCCATTGTCATAAATGTAGATTTGGCCAGATCGTGGAATGTCTCTAAAAGAGATTAAATTCTTTGTTCCTTTCACCATGGCACATCCTTGTATTCGCATCGTATAAGAGGCCACCGCCACCTTGAAAGTTCATGTTTTTGGCATCAAAAGATGCGAAGGTGTAAAGATTGTTGTAGACTAACGTTTTCTCGGAAGTGTCTCCCTTTTTCCATGTTGCCAAACAACAAAGTCTTTAAAGCGTCTGGATAAGTATCTGCCATTGACAAACATACCTTTCCTCCCTGACAACACAAATGTGCGGCTCTGCCGCAATGTTGACATTCATCTACCATATCACCTAAATCACAATATGATACTTCATTGGTTTCTTCTTTATCAAGATCTTATGTTACACCTGAGCTGTTTAACAGTTCACTGAGTTTCGGCCTGTTTTTCATCCATATTAGCTACCCACTTCCTGTAGCACTTAATTTCCACTTGCTCCATCGTCATTGAACTTATTCTATAATTAGTTCATAATCTTTCAGCATGTTTCTCTCTATGTTTCCATGAAGACCAGGTGGCATCTTTTCTCTCAGAATTGGTGATTGCCAATCTAGATCACAGCACTGTGTTAATTACTAAGTTAGTGCATATAATTAGCAAATCAAACGTCATGGATTCCAGACACACTTGTCGAAACGCACTGATCAATATCTAATCAGGAAATGACCTATGTAATGCAGGAGCAATATTGTTGCATCCAAAAAAGCAGGACTAAAACATTTACAAACTATACAAATATTTAAAACATTTACAAAATACTAAACTATTTACAAATATACAAACTATATCGGGTCCCTTCATCAGCTAACATTACAAGGGAAAATCAAATGATGCCGGGTGTGGTCATGTATTAGACAGTGAACAACGTGCACAAGGTCGGTGAACATTGTGGAGGCAGTTATGACTCGAATAAGTGACGTAATTGCCCCGCCCTCTTCTTCCATTGGCTTGAATAAATATCACTAGTAGGAAAACTTTTAATGTACAGAGAGATAATGCTCTTCAATTAAATTTTCCGCCAACTGCATTTATAGTGCTTACCTTCAAAAGTGTGTTCTTTGATTTAAATTTACTTTTAATCCAATAATAGTAATCAAAAAGAACAGTTGAAATTCTGGATAAACCAAAAATGCATTTCAATTTATAACAAGGAGAAATTTGAAGCTGTTTATTGCCAGAAAGTTTCAAAGGCTATTGGTATAAAACAGGGCAATCAACAAGAAAACAGCTGAAGTGCTGGACAAACCGGAAATGCTGCAAAGCATTTACAATTTATGACAAGGAGAAATTTGAAAGCCGTTTCATATTGCCTGAAAGTTTCAAGTGCTATAGGTATAATCATGTATTCAAATATCACTGCACTAGCTCTTGCATATTAAAAATATACACTTCATACTCCTCCTACCGGATGGAATTATGGAAAAAACAGTTCTGATTAACCGAAGTTTATTGAAGTGTTGTTTTTAAAACTTTTCTTCTTTATAAAGTGTCATTTCCTGACAGGAAGTTGCTTTTGGCAGCACAGTAGCACCGCTCAGCAATGCTATTTTCAGTTTAGTTTTGGTTTCCAGTCAGTTATGTTTCAATTTTTTTTTGCAGTTTGTGGTACTAATGAGTACATCATTACAAGGGTAGGTTAAACAAATCCACTTGTTCTGCACTATCCACTAGACTGACCTTATGATTTACTGCAATAATTGTCACGATTTTTTGTTTAAGGAGACTGGACTGTACAGAAGTGTACAGTGCAGTCTCCTTTTTGGTATACAAATATGGAACTGTTTCAAGACCTCAAAATATATAGTACAGACATCAAAGGGCACTAAGTAGGTATCTCCTGCTTAGTACCCTTCATCAGGGCTGTAAAAACTGAGTGCTAAATGAATCTGCATTAAAGTGGTGGGGGGGATTTATCCATAGGAAATAAGTTAAATAATTTTAACTGGTTGGTGTGACCAGTGTTTCTGGGCAATTTTAAGTCAATTTCTCTATATAACAATATTAAATGTAGCAGAAACATTTAAGCCTTTAAATATAAATTTTTAAATTTAAATACATAAATTATGTAATAAAATATAAATATAGTATACATTCAAGAAAATGCAAGAAAACCTACCCTAAAATTACAGACTCAATGTGTTTACAATATTTACATTTACTATAAAAGAATGCAATATGCTAATTTTTAATTTTTTTATCTATATAATAATTTACTTATGTCCCTCTGTCTGTAATGCTCTGAACTTGAATAATCCAAAGACTAAACAAGCTTCTGATTCCTTTTGCAATAGGTTTTATTTAGCAGTAAAATTGAGAAAAAAATTTTCCGACTGATTTTCAAATCCTGAAATTGATTTAGCTCCCAGTGAAACTGACTTACTATTTACTTTGAGGAGAAAGACAATTACAATTTCTTAACTTTTGTCATCACAATCAACAAATCTCCGAGTCGGATTTTTCAACAAAGTTGGAATGTTTGCTCATGGGCAACTTTACGTAGCAGTTTCCAGGTCCAGATAATTTTTGTGCAATGATTTTAATTTTTTTAAAGGATGATATAGTCATACATGTAAGAAATTATTGGATTGCATTTTTACCCAAGTCTGTCCCACTGACACCTTAGCTAGCAGCAAATGGAGCCAAGGGGAAGTTTTTGTAATTACAGTAGTATTGAAATAACTGCACATTGAGATCGGATGTATACGTACAGCGCAGGTGTCTTGCAGTGCTGAAAAAAGAAAACATATATGCTTTACAGGGTTTACATCCTATATGGGTCATGTCCACCAAGACCCTTGACCTCTCAGAACCCTTATCCACACCTGTGCTTTCTGCCTGCTCACTCAAGTTATATTTCAATAATTCTCTAGTTTTACTAGGATGGGCAAGTTACTTTTCAAAAATCAACTAAGTTAGTTGGCTGATATATTATAGAATGCTTTATTATAATATCTAGAATACATGATAAAAGTAATTAAGTCACTCTGAGAAAAAAAAAAATTAACCCATTAAGTTATTTCCTTAAAAGTGACAAGTAAATCTTCCACCATCTTATACAGAAATTTTTTTTAATAAAAAAAATACTAAAACTGTGCTAGGGAAACAAGTGAAATGACAATTATGTTTAATCCATTGCTTTTGTAGAAGAGACATCTAGTCTAAAATATTGATTAAATTTCAATAACAGGGGCATTTTAATTTGCATAAGATAATTTTCTTTGGCTGTCTTAAAATAACACCCCTGTAGCATTATGCATTCTTTCTACAATGATGAAACTATAAATTATAGGTTCCCCCTACAAAGTACATAAATGTCCCGCAACAACTATGCAAAAGCAACTGTGCCCTCCCCCACAAACACCAAAGGTCATCAATGCTCAAAAAATATAGGACTCAAATTTAGGACTTGACCCTGTTGGGAAGATCATAGATACCATTTTTGGGGTGGGGGGGCTTAAGGAAGGAGTTCTTTTGATAATGAAATCACTGAAGATGCCTATACTGCTATTCACGAAAATTAAAGAGAGATCATAAAGGAATAAAAAAAAAGAAAAAAAAAAAAGAAAGGATAAAAAAAAAAAAAAAGAAAAAAAAAAAGAAAGGATAAAAAAAAAAAAAAGAAAGGATAAAAAAAAAAAAGAAGGGAAATTAATAGATGTCATTTTGATAGTGCAATTGTTAGGTAGTTCCTGTCATCTCCCACAAATCTGCATTAAATACTCTGTCCATCCATCCATATCACAGGGGGCAAAACCAGGCATGGAAGATGACAAAACTTGATAGATATAACTCTGATAGGTCACCAACACTCTGGCCAGAGTGAAAGTAAACATGGCATGAGGGAAAAAGGAATGGGTACAGCTTAAGGATTGGTTAACAGGGGAAAGCAAAGAGGGAGATATTAGAGAAGACATCTCCCAACAAAATAGAGCATGGAAACCTGAAGAAGGAAGATGCCCCATAGGAGGGCAGAATGTCATATGTGAGTTGGGGTAAGGTGGAGGGTGTAAGTGTGTAGTAAGTGCAGAGCACTTGAAAGCTGCATAGAGGCAAATCTCACATCAAAAAAGACCTTTGTATCAGCAGGTAGCCCACTCCTGGGAGGACATGGGAGTTGGCAATAAGACTGACAACTCAACTAGAGGAGGAGTAAAACCAGAAAATGGTGAAGCAGCAAAAGTTGAAATGCAAGGAAGGAGTAAAACAGCAAAAGGTGAAGCCATTGTACTAGGGACAGTAGATCCCACAATAGGAGGAATGAGCAACTACCATAGTTTGCACTGAATCCCATCTCTGCTGAGGTCCTCAGGTCAGCAGAAGAATAAGCTACTGAGAAGCTGAAAATCACATGTCAGGGCCAAGATGACCCAGTGTTAGCAAAGACAACATTGTACCACAGTAAGAATCTGCACTGGAAAAAGTTCAAGATCGGTAGGGAAAGGTTTCAGGGGACAACAGAGTGGCATCCAGTGCACCAGTGGGAGGATCATCTCTTTGAGGTTGATGTAGAGCTGGTTCATCCCAGTTCTAGGGAGGAAGGTGGAAATATTGCATGTAACAAGCAGCTAGATTCTCAGATCAAGGTATATGTTGCATTCACAAATAATATTTGTTCCAGTTTTTTGCTCTCCAGAGCAGTAAGCATCATCATTAGAAAGGCCAAGGTCTAGGAGTTTCTCCCTTACGAGATCACAGCCGATATGGAGGTAGAACAGTTGCAAGTTCAGGGAACCAGGCAGAACATTGTTCATCCATGTGTGCCACTGCAAGAATAAAGTGTATGTGGTGACACCACTTTCATCCATGCCAGACTACAGTGTCTGTCAAATGAAAGAAGTCAGCTCACTCCATATGTTTTTTTTCCCCCTCCTTAACATCCATATTGGGATGGGTGAAAATCCCCATCTTCTTGTTTAGAATGATCATGTGGAAGTCTGTGGAAAGCAATATGGAGGTCAACTGTTAAATGCCAATGGTGTCTTAGAGCACTGATGTTGTCCTGCATGCCCTAGTCAATTGCAGGAACATCAAATGTTGGATGCTGTGAAGGTGCCTATGGATGATGACTTTGCCAGAATAGTGATACCACACCACAGCATTGTAGGTAACAAAGGAAAGGAAAAAACTGCCTTGTATAGCAGGAATAGGATTCCTCACTTGAGGCCCCAGTTCTTTCTTGTAATAGGTGCTTGACTGATTGGCAACTGACAAGTGAGTGGTCCTCACAGCATATGGTAGGTGGCTTGTGACATTGAGCTTGCCCTTGAGCATAAGGGTTGTACATCTGTCAGTAAAAACAGTAAGTTTGTGGTTGCTAGTCCATTATGCCAGGGCTGAGAGAGCAAATCTGATCTGGTATTCCAGCTCCAATTGTGTGCGGCTCTCAAGGATAACCAGGTTGATTATGTACAATAGTAAGGTTGCATTCTGGAATAAGGTCCTTAAAAGCCAGTCATCCAGCACCATATTCCAGATTGCAGGGTCCAGGATCTAACCCTGGAGGAGTGGGGAGAAAACAGCCTCTGGTAATAGGAACGCTACTGTGGAGTTTAGTCTTTATGGTGGTTTTCCAATTGAGGTGTCCTGTTTCTTCATCACAGTGTTCCTATACACAAGTCCTATTCACTCTCTGAATAGGACTTGTGAATTCCAGGAATTAAACAACCCAACAGTCCAAAGCTGCACCCACTCCCCACAGTGATTATTTTCTCTTCAGAAATTTGAAGAAATACAATGAAGAAAGTGTTTTCAGAGGCCAGATCAAAGACTTATTTATTTCAGGTATTTTCTCTTTGCCCACAAAATGGAGGATATGTTCTGAACTCAAAGGAGCATAGGAGCTTAAAAAAAAAAAAAAAAAAAAAAAAAAAAAAGTTGGTTTCTTTATTATGAAGGCAACTGCTTCAACTTACTAAATTTTTCCATGGAATCTGTCCACATATGAACATACCACCATAGCATTGAGGAATCCACACTGGATCACTAATCGTAGGGAAAGTAAAGAAGAAAGAGAACTGGAAAGTATAGTCATAAAAAACACCTGCTCCTATGATAATTTTTCCATAGTTTTGGTTTCCTTTTCCTTCCACTTTGCTACCACTAAGATTTGGCCATAAAGTAACCACAAGAAACAATTTTTTTTTTCTTTTCTTTTTGTTAACAAGCTATTTGTTTCTAATGATGTTATTTGATCTTATTATATGTTGCCAGAATTAAAAATAAAATTTAAAGTTTCCCATTTTAAACTATTTCTTGTCTTTTTTATTCCACAAAAACCTGAATGGTGAATAAAGTACCTACTGCTGTTTTGTTTTTAGCATTCCTGATGAGCAGTTAAAGAAAATAGCCAAATATGGACCAACTGCCATGCAAAAGGAAAAGCACCAGGGGAATAACAGCATAAAAAAGTTACACAAAATGGGTTAATCTTGGAGTGCAGATTTATAAACAAGGGTGCAAACACAATCAGGACCTACAAATTTTAGCATTAAAGATTGCTCTAGGTCTAATCTTTCAGAAGACCAAGGAAGGCATTGAGCAGGATGCATTTAGTACACTAAGAGGTGCTAGGATGTGTGGGATGCAACTGATGTCACACCACATCAGTTGCATCCCAACTGATATCACACCACATCAGTTGCATCCCAACTGATATCAATCTTGAATGTTTCGAAATTGAGCTTAGATTTATTACTTTTGTTTTTAACTGATGCAAGTCTTAGTGTATGCAGAAAATGAAACTAGGGATATCAGAAACAGCAAAAACTTCATCTCTACCAATCAGATCCATCAACAAGGTAATAGCAATATTTTTCGCCATATAGTGCAAGGAAGCCACAAGCTTTTGCTGCACCAGGAAAAAAAAAAAAAAAGTAAATAAGAAAAGAAATTATATGCTTCCCTCCTAACACAGGTAACCATTTAGTTGACCTCTGAATTTATTCAAGCTGTTGGCCTCAACTACCTGCGAGGGAAACTTGTTCCAGAAATCAACAACTTGCTGGCTAAAAGAAAATAAGCAGAGACAGATGTAGTGATAGAGGAAGAACATTAAACATCATAAGAAAAACTACATGTATCACTGTTAGAAACACAGGATAAGAGAAAGTAAAATTTTAAAGAAAAATCAAAACATCCTGGATGATTAAGTTGGAAGATCATCAGAGACATAAAATGAATTTGGCAGAATAAATGAGGCAAAGGGTCAAAAGAAGATGAGATTCCATATAAAAGTCTGATGAGGAATATCAAAGAGTCATGGAAAGTGATAGTTGGGAGATTCTGTCAGAAAAAATTAAGTGTTCCATAGAAAACTGTATAGGAAATACATTATATTACCCCTATGGACAAATTGAATGAAAAAGTTTATTCGAACTCAAGCAGCTGCTCTTGACATTTCTAAGATTTTGATCATGTTTGGCAAACCTTTCATCTTAAGGATTGCCAACTGTTTTTTGCAATTTGGTATCAGGTTTTTTCTCTGTGACCACTTGAATACAAGTGATGGTACATGGCTCTGTCTTATGACTTCTCCACTAATACTGGTGTTTCCCACGGTTCAGTTCCTTCTCCCACTCTTTTCCTCTTGTACAATGACCTTCCACTGACTGGAAATCCTATCCATAGTTCTGTTGATGATAGCAAATTGCTTTCCACCTTTTAATTCGAGAAAATTTTGCTCTGAACAAACAGCTTCAATTCCTTGAATATGCACCACCAATGATCTGCAGGTAACTCCCCAATGGAGCAAAGATAACTCAGTAATTTCAAAGTTCCTTCTAAAACTTAGTCCTGTTTTATATCTCACTTTTATTCAATATCTGATTGATAGTGAATAAAAGTAAATCTACAGCTGATTTACTTTTATTCAATATCAATCAGATTTATAGACAAGATTGCTTATTAATGTTAGGGATTACTCTGACTTCTAATCTCTTTGCATAAGCACATCACAAATATTGATTCCTGTGCATTTAAAAAACTGGGCTTTCTCTTTCTTTGTCAGCATTACTTTTCTCTAAACAACTACTCAACTGTACAAATCTCAAGTCCACCCTACCATGGAATATTGTTTCCAAGTGGGGTGGTGCCCTAAGCTTCTCTCAGACTTCTAAACTCCTTTCAAATGAGGGCAGTCAGGCTAATTAATGACCCACCTCTTACAAAGACTCTCCACTCTCTTATAAACACTGTTTCTGCTGCATGCCTTTCATATAGATACTTCTATGAGCACTGTTCTTCCGAACTGGCTTGTGTAATTCCCCCCTCTCTTCCAATCCAAACATGTCACAACCAATCAAAATCCATTTACTGTCCAACTCCAAACTTACAGAACCACCAGAACTTTCTTCTTCCTCATATGTCCCTTCAACTTCATCTTTCTGGGACAACCTTCCTTCATATGTATTTCCTGAAAATGCAATACAGTAATACCCCGACTTACGCGAACTCGGAGTTACGCGGTTCTTGATTTTTTCGTTTGGCAACGCTGCCGCCCACTATCTTCAAGGTCGTTTTTCATATGTTATCGATATACGTGCGACGGCGGAGAATGAGAGCGAAAGATGAACAAAATTCAACTTTGCTGCTTTTATGTTTTTTATATCAGTGAAGGGGAAACACATTTCATCATAATAACGTAAAAACCAACACAATTCCAGCTATCGGTATAATCGCAAATGCAATTAGATTGAGTTGACTACCAGTTTATAACAGATTTCACTAGCAGAAACGCAACTGGATTTTTATTGTTTTATGGTAGTAACCCCTAGAAATGTGAGGTGTTAATAGTGTATCTCTGCCTTTATGGTGTTGTTTATTCAGTTGCTACATGCGCGCAGCTTTGTTTATGCGTATCAAGTGTGCCTCCTCGTTTTGTAATTGTGCTTTATTCCCTAAAAATGAGTAAAATACTTAATTAAAAGGTGTGAAAAGGAAGCGTCCTGGTGAAGACACTGCAGATTCAGAGAGAAAAAGAAAAGCAATTATCGATAAACAGAGGCGGACTGGTCAAAAATTCTTACCCGAGAAAATTTATAGTGGCCTCATACTATGGTTTATGGCCAAAATCACACTGGCCCACCGGGGTTTCCCCGGTAAGGCTTATGGCCAGTCTGCCTCTGTCGATCGAGAAAAAATATGAAATTGTGAAACGCTTTGAGCGAAATGAAAGACCATGTGATATTGCACGTGCTACAGACCTAAATGAAGCAACGGCGAAAAGCACATGACAATTGCAAACTTGACAGGTTGAAAATTGAAAAGGGCTCAATTGTAAAGGGCTTAAAAATTTTAGAAAACATAGACTCCAACGAAGAACGCGTTATAGCTACAAAGCAAGGAATAAAAAAATTATTAGCTTGCTACGAAGAAATTCTGCGTGAAAAAAAGAACGCGCTGTGTCGTCAGACGAATTTGTTAGATTTTATGAAGCCATCGACATCGAAATAACTTTTTAACGTAAGTCATTTGTTTTTTTAATACATATTTTGTATTAATATGTATAAAGAACTGCAATTTTATTAATATTTTTCTTCTAAACTAGTGTTTTTGTTAGTCCTTGGTCCCAATTAAGCAAAATTTATATGTATTTATATGCAAAGTTGTACCCCGACTTACGCGAATTCGACTTACGCGATTTTCGTTGGACCCACCTATCGCGTAACTTCGGGGTATTACTGTATACAGAAATTCAAGTCTAATGTCAACAATTATCTTCTTCCCAACCCTCAACCAACATACTGTACTAAGTAGTATAGGTTCTAATACCTTTTGTGTTTGGGGTTTTTGTTAAAAAAAAAATGTTTCTGCACACTGGATAACATTATCACACTGATCCTGCTTTAATAGTTTTCATTGTATTTAATATTTGTATTATGTAAGAATATTGTGAAAATGACATTTCTTGATGCCACAGTCCATTTTCTCCCCATGTTGTATAATATTTGCTGCCTTAATAAAAGAAGTGAAATTTCATTAAACTTTCATCCTAGATAAAAAAAAACAAAAAAAAAACACAAACTGATATTTAACTCATAATGAAATTCTACAGAAATACTTGAAAAACTGAATACAATAACATTGTAGCAGCTGAAATAGTTCATAAAATTATCAAAGCAATTTTGTGTTATTTTGCTTACCTTACATCAGGACTCTTCAAAGCCAACCGAAGTAAATAACCACCAGCCATTGTCATACCAGTTGCAACTATTACCACTAATGGAATTAGCTGAAATTTCAGTTAACCATAACTGTATTATTGTACTAATTTTTGGGATTTATTTAATTATTGTATTAATTACAAGTTTCATATAAAAGTTTGTTAATAAGTTTATACATACAAGTTTATTACTTAATGCATTTGAAGAAGTAAAGGCCAGGTCTGGGCTATGGTCTTTTCGTTCTGAAAAGCCCAACCTGACCTAGCATTTCAAAAAATTAAGTTATCAACACAGGCTAGATCAAAAAAAATATTATCATCATAATTAATTCTAGATTTTCAGCTTCCAGAACAGGTCCACAGATAAATTAAGCCAAGTTGACTGGGATTTATTGTTGACTTAATTCACCAACTGAAGTGATTTTTCAAATAACCTCTCTCAATAAGACTCAACATATATTAAAGGTAGAAATTATCTGAACTTCACATCAGCATGGAATATAAATAGAATGAAATAAAAATTAATCAAATGTTGTGGATCAATGGATCTAACAAATAAACACCAGTTGGGATTCTTTACTGTCATCCATTTATCAAAGTAGCCTGTCAAGCAGTCAACCGGCCAGTCAGACAAATTAGCCCATTTTATAGTAGGTTTTTTTTACCATGTCTTACTAATCATGGCAATTACCAGGCTTTTCATACCAACAAAGAAATACTGTTCAAGGCTTAGACCTAATTGGATAATTGAAACAAAATCAGAAGAGGAATTCTTGATACTGAACATGAAAAAGACACCTGGGAGGGATGGATGGATGGGATCTATCCAATCATATTAAGAGAGGTGGCAAAGGAAATTAGCAGGCTTTTAGCCATAATTCTGAGGGATTGCTTGAATTCAGGGGAGATTCCGATGGACTGGAGATAGGGATGTATGAATGTATCAGCAATTCATAAAGTGGAATAAAAAGGTGACAAGTAATTACAGACTGGTTAGCTTAACATCTGTTCCAGAGAAAATAATGGAGTCACTGGTTAAACAAGTAATGAAAGACCATCTGGACAAGAATGCAATTCTACTGCAGTCACAGCATAGATTCGTTAAAGGGCGGTCTTGTCTAACTAATCTGATAGGTTAGTATGATGCAGTGACCAAGGAATGGATGCAAAAAATAATTCTGATATCACGTACAGCCACTCCCTGACATACGTAAGGGTTGCATTCTGCGGAAAACTACGCAAGTCGGAATTTCGCTAAATGCTTATGCAGCACTCGCAAATTTGATTGAAGCAAAAAAGAAATGTTCAACGAACATGTAAATAGAATTATTTATTCAATTTTTTTTCTCATGTGCAGGAAAAATTACAAAAATTTTGAAATTATAAAATTACAAGAAGAGAGAGGAGACAGGCATGTCAGCAAGTTTTACCTGTCGAGCATCATTGCCAGAATTAACTCTCCAGCTGATAAGCACACTGTTGCAGATGTTGAGGGCTGTGCAGATTTAGAAGGGATTTTTTCAAACACATCACAAAATTTTTCTGCAGCTGCAGAATCAGCACTGGTGACTTCACTGCATACTTTGATGTTTTGTAAACCAGTGTGATGCTTAAATTTATTAAACTGCCCGTTCCTTGCCATGAACTTGGCTTGGGGTTTGCAGTACTTATCCTTAATATCTTCATAAATACTTCTTGCTTTTGCTTGAACGGCCATTGGACTCAGGGGCACTTGCTTCCGAAGCTGATTTTCCATCCATATTATTAATAACTTTTCCATCTTTGATATAGCACCTGAATGCTGTTTTGTGATCACTGTTGATCTTAACTGCACTGATCCTTTAACACATTCTTTTATATGTGCACTGTCCCTTAAAATAGTATTTACTGTTGAAGCAGCAAGACCTAATTCCGTGCAATAGATGACAAATTTTGTCCTGCTTCGTACTTCTTAATTAATCATCTTCATTTCTAAATCAATTTTGTTTCATTTCCTAGCACTGCCAGCATTTGCACTTTCCATTCACCATTGTAATAAGTAAATAGGAATGAAGAGAAGATTCTGAAAATTTATTTGTTTTTTATATGATTGAAGATTTCGGTGAAGGGGAACACATTACACCATAATAACATAAATACCCACACAATTCCAGTTATCAGGATTATCACAAATGCAATAAGATAGAGTTTACTACCTGTTTATAATAGGTTGCACTAACAGAAAAGTCCAATAAACCAGAAAGTGCAAATTGTTTTTTTTTTTGTTTCATGGTAGTGACCTCCAGAAATGTGTTTTAGAAAAATATCACAAAAGTAGTGCAATTCTCTCTATAAAGTCATTATAAAAATGACCTTTTGGAGAGATAAACAGCTTAGATATATAGCAAAAATTTCAACTTCCGAGGTCTTGGAACAAATTACCAAAAAAAAAGTGTTATTGGGTTCACATTACAATATTTTTATGATACCTCCATTTATTCCTATGGGATGCAAAACAAGTTTCCACAGTTTTTTTAAGTTTGCACCGGACAGCAAAAACGTATGTAAAGTTGAATTTCCGAATAAGTCGAGTATTACGTTTGCTAGGGCGTGGCTGTACTTTAATTTAAAGAAAGCTTTTGATACTGTTATACAAAAGACTGCTGTACAAACTGGAGTAGTGGGGCATTAAGGGCAAGTTAGTGCTCTGAATAAAAGGATGGTTAAGCAGGAGAAGATAGAGAATGGTTATCAATGGTCACTACTCTTTGTGGACTAATGTATATCAGTAGAGGAGTCCCACAGGATTCAGTGCTGAGACCATTGCTGTTTTCAATATTTATTAATGATATTGATGAAGTTGGCAGGGTGGTTAATGACAGTAATCAGAGTGAGCTACTGCAACAAGGTCTAGGAAAATTAAGTTAATTAGCTGAGAAATAGCAGTTGAAGTCTAACATTGCGAGTCTAACATTGAAGTCTAACATAACAGGCGAAGGCAGATTACGAGAAATCCTTGGCAAGGGATGCAAAGATTGTTATTGTTATTTATTGTTATTTGGATTTTTAGGAGCATTAGCAACTAAGGCCATATTGCTCCGGGATATGCGGTGGTCATTCCCTGACCTTCCCGCATCCTCCATATTTGGTGGTGACGGGCTCGAACCCTGGTCTAATCAAGAAGCGTGTGTTAGGCACTGCTGCTCCTTCCCACCTGGCTACAGAGGCGCCAGGATGCAAAGAAAAACAGCAATGAATTCTTTACTTATGTAAACTCCAGAAGGAAGGGGATGAATCAGATTGGTCCACTTGATATTGATGGGTCAACTGTTGATGATCCTGCTCAGGTAGCTAACAAACTAAATGAATATTTTGCATCGACATTCACACATGAGGAGTTATTCAGCGAGGGGAATGCCAGAGGTGTATTCAACTCTAGCAGTAAGCTACAGAATCTTGAAATAACTGGGAGTAAAGTGGAGGAGAAATTGTTGAAGATAAACACAAGAAAGGCACCCGGGGTGGATGGGATCTATCCAGTTATATTAAAGGAGGCAGCAGAGGAAGTAAGCAAACCCTTAGCCATAATTATGAGAGCTTCCTTGGACTCAGGGGAGGTACCCACAGACTGGAGATGTGCAAATGTGACTCCAATGCTCAAAGGAGGATCAAAGGCTGGCACAAGTAATTATAGACCTGTGAGTTTAACTTCTGTTCCAGGAAAATTAATGGAGGCACTAGTTAAAGAAGCACTGCAGGATCATTTAGACAAGACTTCAGTTATAGCTCGGACACAGCATGGTTTTGTTAAGGGGAAGTCTTGCCTGACCAATTTGATTGGATACTATGATGCAGTCACAAAGGAACTGGATGCAGGGAATAACTTTGATATTATATACTTGGATCTTAGAAAGGCTTTTGATACTGTTGCACATGGAAGACTGCTGCACAAATTGGAGCAGTGTGACATTGGAGGCAAATTGCTGCTGTGGATAAAGGGGTGGCTGAGGGGGAGAAGACAGAGAGTGGTGATCAATGGACACTGCTCGTCGTGGACTAATGTGATTAGTGGAGTCCCTCAGGGCTCAGTGTTGGGTCCATTATTGTTTTCTGTATTCATAAATGATATTGATGATGGTATATCAAGCTTAATGTCGAAGTTTGCAGACGATACAAAGGTAGGCAGGGTTGTCAAGGACACTACTGACACTATGCTGCTGCAACGGGATCTGGAAAGGTTGAGCAGATGGGCCGAGAGGTGGCAAATGAAGTTTAACATTGACAAATGTAAAGTACTACACATGGGAAACAGCAACACCACAGCAACATATCAACTCTGTGGTACTACACTGACAGTGGTAGAGAATGAAAGGGACTTGGGGGTGGTTGTGCAGGCAGATATGAAGTTCTCTAAGCAGTGCAGACGGGCTGCAAGAGTAGCTCATGGAGTATTGTCAATGATATACAGGAATTTTTCCAGCAGGGATAAGGAGGTGATTATTCCCTTGTATAAGGCAATGGTCAGGCCACACCTAGAGTACTGTATACAGGTCTGGAGGCCTCATTTCAAGAAGGATGTAGAGCTGCTGGAGAGTACAGAGAAGGGCAACAAGATTAGTGAATGGAACAAAGGGGTGCTCTTACGAAGAAAGGCTTAAGTTTTGCAAATTACAGTGTCTGGAGACTAGGCACCAGCGAGGTGATCTGATAGAGGTGTATAAAGCCTTGAATGGTTTGACCATGCTCAATGCTGATGGGATTCTTCTTCTAGCTCAGAATAATCACCTGAGAGGGCATAAATTCAAATTGAGGAAAGACAGATGTAGGATAGACGTGCGGAAATTTGCCTTTAGCCAGCGGGTGGTTGGTTGGTGGAACAGACTTCCATCCCTTGTAGTGGAAGGTTGATAGCCTAATTAAGTTTAAGGCTCAGCTGGACAGGTATTTTGAACAAACAGAGGGGTGAAGTGGAAGTGGGTTTTTTTTTTTTTTTTTTTTGCTGATGCTGCATAAGCTTGCTTTCTTGCATCAAATGCCTCTACTAATGCTAATGCTAATTGCCAAATGCAAGGTACTGTGTATGGGTAGCAGTAATCCCAGAGTTACTTATCAACTGTGTCATACCACACTCAGGGTAATGGAACATGAAAGACCTGGGGGTAATTGTGCAGTCAGATATGAAATTCTCCAAACAGTGCTGACATGCTGCAAGGGCAGCTTATACATGGGGTTTTGTCAATGATATACAGAAACTTTGCTAGCAGGATAAAGAGGTGATTATCCTTTTTTATCCTTTTTTGTACAATGCCATGGCTAGACTGCATCTTGAGTATTGCATACAGGTCCAGAGGCCTCACTTCAGAAAGGATGTAGATCTGCTGGAACAGGTGCAGAGAATGGCAATCAGATTGGTGAAAGGAACAAAAGAATGCTCTTATCTAGAAAGGCTTCATTTCTGCAAATTGCCACTTCTGAAGACTAGGCACCGGTGGAATGATCTGACTGAGGTCTTGAATGGATTGAGTAAGATGAAAGTAAATGGCATTCTTCCTGTTGCTAAGAATACACAGATGAGGGGGCTCACATCTGGTGAGTATGGGCTTGGCACACTCAGGGTCCTGAGCTGGATATCATCATTCTTCTCTTTCTTGGTGATTCCTTCCTACTTCTAATTTTTTCTCTCTCTCTCTCTCTCTCTCTCTCTCTCTCTCTCTCTCTCTCTCTCTCTCTCTCTCAGGGTTACTCGGGAATTTTTTTTTTTTCCTGGTGCAGCATAAGCCTCAGGCTTCCTTGCATCATATGGATATCAATAATAATAAAAAATTTCAGTTGATGAAGGATGGTTGCAGGATAGATGTGCAGAAGTTTGCTTTCAGCAAGTGGGCAGTTGATTGTTTGATTAAATTTAAGGAACTATACAAATTTTTGGAGGAGAAATAGATAGGTGAAATGTGTAGTGGTTTTTTTTTGGCTGATGGTATATAAGCTTGATTTCTTGCATCAATTTCTGATATTACTACTACAGCTTAAAGTTACTAGCTAAAGCAAACAACACAAGACTGCTTGTTTAACATCAAGAGATTTTAATTTTAAAAAATTCAAAATACCCCAGCTATCTACAACTACAATCACAAGCTACTAAAATATAAATTAAAACAAATTATCACACTAAAAATACATAAAAATTAATTAAAAATAACTTTTGAAAAAAGGTATGCAGAAATCTTGCTTTCCATTATTACTAATGATCATGATACTAAAAATACATACATGAAAAAAAGCCTGGATTTATTTCTACAATTTGTCTAAGTTACAAATGGCAGGCTTACCTCTAAATAAAATACAAGACCTTTTATTACAAAACACACAGCAGAAAAATCACAAAATATGTTAATCAATTTGGCCCTGAAGAGAATTTTTTTCTCAGTGTGGTCTGTAGTTAGTTAACAGGAGAGTGTTTTTCAGGGATAGGATACACTCAGTGGGTTTTGTTTTTTTTTTTTGTTTTGTTTGGTTTTTAGGAGCATTAGCAACTAAGGCCATATTGCTCCGGGAAATGCGGTGGTCATTCCCTGACCTTTCCGCATCTTCCGTATTTGGTGGTGATGGGCTCGAACCCCGGTCTAATCAAGAAGCGTGTGCTACGCACTGCTGCTCCTTCCCACCTGGCTACGGAGGTGGCTACATTCAGTGGTGAGCTATAGTGGGCTCACATGGGCTCAGGAGAACCCACTGTTATTTTTTTTTGAAAATTTGCGAGCCCATTGTTGAGATGATCATTTATATTACAAATGAAATCCTGAATGCAATTATTGAGTATCCAAAGCCGAAATTACAGTGGAGCAAGCAGGGGCCCATTTACAGCATTTTAATGGCGCAATCAATCGGTTATGAATTTTAAAATTGCTTCATTTTTGATTTAATTACAGCTGGACCTCTGTTTTAACGAGCTTCTTTATAGCGAATTTTTTGAATTCCCATTGGTAACTACATTTAAAATAGTTTCCATTGAATGAAGAAAATTAGGAGAGAGAACTTTGTATGCATTGTTCTCACTTCTGGCCTTTAGGCAATTTAGGTAATTAAAAAGCGCGAATTAAGGGTGAAAGTGATTACCGTTTGACAATATTGGAGGTGTCCATAACACCCACGCAGTCTCATAACGAGAAGTCGTGCTAGTCAATATGCTTTCCATAGCCAGTCAGAGGATTAAGGAGATTCTCGACACAGATTATAGCCTCTGGTCAACCTGTGTTGTGGTTCCCCTTTACTCCGACAAACATCATTTTGGAGAAGTGAGTGATCCACGCCTTCCAGAAAATTTCTCCTGTCTATGTTTATATGGTCACAGTAGCTGAATATCCGTGTGATTCCGACTTTTTGCACTGTATTCAAAGAACTAGTGAGACTAGCAATGTAGAATGGGGGGGGGGGGATTGAGGCAACTAAGAAATGTTGGCAGATTTTGAAACTCTGTCGAGCCTTTCACTGTGTAGAAAGTGTTCTAAAATATAATGGCATACAGGCAATAATTAAAAAAAAAAAAAAAAAAAATAGACTGTATTACCAATCTCCAAAAAACTAGTGCGAATTATAAAGGATGATTGCTAAAGAAGTTGATGTGGAAACTATAAAGATCGGTCGTGTGTTCAGACCACGATGGGCAGCAATTAGCTTGCGGACGGCAATTGCAGGTTGGAGGAATTGTCCCGCTTTGTGCAAACAGTTTGAATCACAAGTTAAATACTGTATTCCGGATTATTAAATCTACTCTTAAATTTGGAATTTCTTAAAAATTTAGCACTAATGATTGACATCTTGCAGGAGCTCTCTTACCTTTCAGAAGCTTTACAGAATCACAATGGTAAAAGCAGATAAATTAATAATTCGAATATCAATGCTATTGCTAATTTGAAAAATTCTGCAGGAAATTATGAAGCTAAAATTGAGAGCAAGTTGAAGTGGAAAGAATTTGAAGGAATCAAAATCAAAAGCAAAAAAATTACTTCGTGACAAGTTATTAAATGCATTGTTTTATCCTTAAAGCATAAGTTATTAATGCAACAGAGTGATTTTTTTAAATAAAGAAAATGACGATGCCATTGAAAGAAATTTTAAACATATGCTACCCGAAATCGTGGAAGATGAAACAACTTTTGTCTCGGTGGCAAGATAGTGAAAACCGAATAAGAAATTTTTCTGATCTTTGAAACCATTGCGATTAGCGGTGCTGAAACTGAGCAAGCTTGCAAGCTTTCAGCGTAATGAATAATATTGTAACAATTAAACATGTTGCAGATTATGATGCCCATACATCTAAATGAAAAACCATTGCTTCAATTTGATCCAGATCGTTCAAATAATTCCTCTGTAATTCTATTGAGCAATTGCATCACATCGACAACAAATATTAATAAAGAAGTAAATTGGAAATTTTTAAAATAAATTTTTCTTGAATATTTGGGAAATTAAGTTAAGTTAAGAAGAAAACAAAGATAAGCATAGGAGCAGAAGAATCCTTTTTTGCAAGATATAAGACAAGACGAAGTTTTAGAAGGATGGAAATCAACTACGTTGTTTTTGCCCCACTGGTGAATTCCCTGAAGATCAGCATTTAAGAAATTGGTAGAGGATATTCGAGAAGTTGAAGCTGATTGAGCAGGGCAAGGTTTCTCAAAAAGTAAAGTGGAATGCAATGTGCTATCATCGGCAAACTATGGATAGGATTTCCAGTCAGTGGAAGAAGGTCATTAATATACAAGAGGAAAAGAGTGGGGGGAAAGAACTGAACCTTGGGGAACACCAGCATTAGTGGAGAAGTTAGAAGACAGAGAGCCATCTACCATCACCCTCAGTGAGCGATCAGACAGAAAACTGGATAACCAATTATGAAAAACAGTTGGCAAACCATAAGATGTAAGCTTGTTTAGAAGACCTTCATGGCAAACACAATCGAAAGCTTTTGAGATGTCAAGAGCAACTGCCTGTTTCACCGAACTTTTTCATTGAATTTGTCCATAAATGGGTAACATAAGCCAGAATATCACCAGTGGATCGAAACTGGCAGAATCCATACTGGCAATCGTTGATCAGATGGAAGATTTCTAGATAGTTTAAGAGTTGGTAGTAAATTGATTTCTTCATTACTTTAGAAAGAGTAGAAGTAATTGGTTGAAAGGGATTTTTCACCCTTTTTAGAAACTGGCTGGAATGACCAAATTTACAAGCAGAAGGAAAAACACCTTTGGAATAAGGAAATGAAAAAAGGCGGCAAAGAATAGGAGTAAGTTCAAGAGCACAGGTTTTGAGAACAAGTGGAGAAATACCATCAAGACCTGGAGCTTTCTTAGCATCAAGATTCGTCAAAATCCTTCTGACAGACATCCTTTTGACGGAAGACCACAGGAGGCATTGAATGGAGCATGTCAGAAATGGTGGGAGGTGTTTTACCAAGATCATTAATACATGAGTTT
This sequence comes from Mastigoproctus giganteus, assembly GCF_048544385.1. Taxonomy (NCBI): domain Eukaryota; kingdom Metazoa; phylum Arthropoda; class Arachnida; order Uropygi; family Thelyphonidae; genus Mastigoproctus; species Mastigoproctus giganteus. Next base: position 59,866,919 of record NC_143583.1, on the reverse strand, counting down.
GAGAGAAAAATGGGATGATAGCAGATCAGCTTTATCCTTGGCTGAAGTGACAACAGAACCATCTGGTTTTGACATAAGTGGGAACAGAGATGGGCAAAAGTTGAGGCCAATAGCTTTGGCAAGAGACCAAAATGCTCGGTTACCATTAGGGCTAGAAGCAAGTTTTCTACTGTTAGCCTGTTCAAAATCTAGTTTGGACTGATTAATAACTGCTTTACAATTGTTGCGAGCTTTGGTTTAGGCAGAAAATGAAACTGAAGAATTGGAAACAAGCCAATTAGGATATGCAACGTTCTTCTCTTGAACAGCCCTGGAAAACCAAAGTTTAGATAAAGCACGAGATTTAAGTGGAATGTGGAATAAAGGATTCCATTCCTAAAAGAATAATTTCACTGACACGATCTGAGGAAAGTTTTGAAACAGTAATCCAAACAAGGAAAAGAAATCTCGCAGGTCATCCCATTTTGCATTCTTGTAATGCCAAACAATACGAGGTTGGGAATAGCCATGAGATAAAGACTCATGAAGAAACATCAAGTTGTGATAAAGAAACACCAAGTTGTGATCTGAGGTGCCTAAAGGACAACTCACTTCGACCATTTACTTAGAAGGGTTGTTTGTGAGAAAAAGATCAAGTGTGTTGGCTGTATGGTTAGGATTGTCCAGTATTCTTGTAGGTAAATGAACAATCTACACAAGGTCATTAGTAATTGCAAAAGCCTCGGCATCTCGACCAGCTGGGTCGGTGTGACTAAAAAACAGAAGCCAGCTGGAGTTGTGAACATTAAAATCATCAAGGAAAATTACCTCATTGTTAGGAAAGTTGGACTGGAGAAAGTCAAGCTGCAAAGAGAGGAAGTCAAAGAGCAAGTGATTAGTGGAGTTGGGAGAACAGTAGAGACAACAGATGAATTTGACACAACGAGGTAGAGAGAGATTTTAAGCGAGAGAAGATTGAAAAGAGGAGATTCCAAATTACCAGGTCTCTGACAGGGAATATTATTCACTGTATTTATTCACAGGGAATATCATTCCAAATTATTCACGTATGATTCCTTTCGCCTCAAAGGCAAAAGGAATCATACGTGACTAATTTGGGCAACTGAGATGAGCAGTAATTAAATCAACTGATAACTGGGATTCTGTCAGAAAAAGTACATGGGGTTTGGCAGACTGCAAGTGGAAATGGACATCATTGTGATTAGAAATCAGACGACGTATATTTGTGAAATGACCCAGGAAGTGTTTGGGAGGTTTAGATCTTTTTGCAGATAAGCTTACTCTATTAGTCTGATAATTCATGGTGTATTCAATAGTGAGGAAAAGTGGGTGGGACATGCTGTATGAAGTAATGAAATTTTTGGATATGGCGTACACGTGGTAAGAATATACCCAGATCTTTGACATAACGTTGCCTCGACAATGCTCCCCGCATACACACTACTCTGACTCCCTCCAGTCACTATCTGGCAGAGTAGAGGTAGCAAGATTATACACTAGCTGATCCGGAAGCCTCCTAGAGAGTTACCAATAGGTTCGGTCCGGTGTACTAACTAGCAGCCGGCCTGCAAACACCGTTTTAGAGCTGTATCCTCGAAATGTAAGGAATATTGGATCTCGCTATGATGTTCATCATAACCTCAAAAGTCATCAATCATGCTGCATGGTGGAAGAGATAGGGAAGGGTTGACCGGAACTTAGCTCAAGAGACTAAACATGGGTTCCACCACTTCAAGCCTCCAATAAGCAAAGTGGTGGTATTGCACTGGTTGATGAGAGTCATCTACCACCTAGTACTGCCTGGTAACATAGAGGGGCGGCGTTCCTCCATGTGGTGTGGGCACAACACCTCGACCCCTTCTTACGTTGGTTCACACCTGGGTGGTCATCCACCATGTACTTGGGCATGGAGGTTATACCCAGGATTACTAACGGTCCCACCATCGTGAAGGTGAGCAGAGGATATGGCTGTCACAGACTGTCCGGACTTTGCGAAATTGGGTCCACTTGACTTGAGTGTCACCCGAATATCAGTTCCATCAGCGTTTTAGACTCCCAGGTAGCAAGTAAAGCTAACTTGTGAATGTGTGAATGTAGATGCAAAATACTCATTTAATTTGTTAGCCACCTGAGCAGGATCCTCATCTGTTGAATCATCAATATCCAGTAAACCGATCTGATTCATCCCTTTCCTTCTAGAGTTTACATAGGTAAAGAACTCTTTTCTGTTTTTCTTTGCATCCTTTGCCAAGGATTTCTCATAATCTGCCTTTGCATGCCTAATCTCCTTTGTGACTTGCTTACATATCACCCATTAATTTATGTATCCCATGCATTTTTATTCTCTCTCATATTTCTCATTAGCTCACCTGACATCCATTTAGGCCTAAACCTTGAACAATATTTCTTAGTTGGTATGTAAAGTCTAGTAGCTTCCAAGATAAGTTCTTTGAATGCTTCCCATTTTGAATTTGCTGTTGGTAACATCATCAGCTGGTTCCACTGTATAGAATTTAAATACTGTCTCAGACATCGTAGTCACCTTTACGAAAGCAAAAACCCTTCCTTTACCCCTGACAGTAGTTACCTCTGAGTAAATCCCACTTCAGCACACTGTGATCACTGCCACCTAGTGGTTCCTTTATCTGCAGATTCTTAATGCATGAAGAATCACTACTGATAATCAGATCAAGAGTATTAGTCCCTCTAGTTGCCTCTCGAACATGCTGAGGTAGAAAACAATCATCCAATAAATCCACAAAAGCCTTCTAGTGTGCGAGTGACCAACCCACAAATTCCAGTGAATATCTGGGAAATTATAATCCCCCATTATAAGACTCTGATTTACTGGCCCACTATTTCCCTGTACAGTTTCTTATTATACTCATCAGAGTCGTTAGGCCTATAGCACACTCCTACTGTTAATTTTGATCTCCCAATGCTTATGTCACACCAAACTGACTCGACACTGCACTGTCCAGCAATGTCGACTGGCTTCACTTCCTTGGATTTTATGTATTTCTTAACTAATAGCATAAACCCTCCTCCCTTCCTATTCTTTCTGTACACATTGTACTCGTCAAATTCCAGTTCTGCATTCCTTATATCTGTGTGACACCACGTCTCTGATATCCCAACAATACCTGCCTTTGATGTTTTGAGCAATACCTCAAATTCATCAAATAATTTGGAAACCTCCTAAAGGGTTACCAATAGGTTCAGTTTGGTGTACTAAGTAGTGGACAGTCTGCAAATGCCGTTTTAGAGCTGTACCCTTGAAATGTAAGGAAGATTGGATCTTGCCATGATGTTCATCATAACCTCAAATGTTATCAGTCATACTGCGTGATGGAAAAAATGGGGAAGGGTTCACCGGAACTTAGCTCTGAAGACTAAGGGTTCCATCACTTCAAGCCTCCATTAAGCAAAGTGGTGGTATTGCACCAGTTGATGAGAGTCATCTACCACCTAGTATTGCCTGGTAATAGAGGGGTGGCAATCTTCCATGTGGTATGGGCACCACACCTCAACCCCTGCTTTTGTTGGTTCACACCTGGGTGACCACCCACAGTGTGCTTGTGCATGGAGGTTATACCCAGGATTACTAACAGTCCCATGATCGTAAAGGTGCAAGCAACGGATTTGGCTGTCACTGACCATCGGGCTTCGCTGAATTGGGGTCCACTTGATTGAATGTCACCCAAATATCAGTTTCATTAGCATTTTAGACTCCCAGGTAGCAAGTACAGCTTGTCTGGCATATCTGAGAGAATGTCTGTGACAACCTCGGGGACCCTAAACAGATTATCTTACTGTTAGGAAAGTTGTACTGGAGAAAGTCAAGTTTCAAAGAGAGGATGTCAAAGCATTTCAAGTGATTAGTGGAGTCGGGAGAATGACAGAGGCAACAGATGAATTTGAAGGAATGTGGCTGAGAGATTTTAAGCCAGAGAAGATTGAAAAGAGGAGACTCCAAATTACTAAATCTCTGTCAGGGAATATCAGGGTGGACTTTTGCACAAGTACCAACTTTGAATTGAAAGAAATTATACCATGAATAATTCGGACAACTGAGATGTGCAGTAGTTGAATCAACAGATAACTCAGATTCTTTCAGAATCAGACAAGTCTGTTCTATTAGAACAGCCTTATCTGATTAGTTTGACAATTGATGTATTTGTGATGTATAAGAAAATGTGGGGAGGACATGCTATATGAAGTAATCAGAGTAGAGGCAGCAAGATTATACATTAGCTGATCTGGAAGCATCCTAGAAAGTTACTAATAGGTTTGGTCTGGTGGACTATCTAATGGCTGGCTTGTGAACACTGTTGTATAGCTCGACCCTCGAAATGTAATGAAGATTGAATCTTGCCGTGATGTTCATCATAACCTCAAAAACATCAATCATACTGCATGATGGAAGAGACGGGAAGGGGGGTTGTTTTCTGGAGCTCTGCTCTAGACTCTAAACATGGGTACTACCACTTCTAGCCTCCAATAAGCAAAGTATTACTTAAAGACAACTACTGTCAAAGTTAAAGGCATTTGCTTTCTTAAGAGTGATTACTGTTGTCTCAGGCAGTTTTTAAACTCTATACTGTGGGACCGTCTGATGATATCACCAGCAGACTCTAAGGAGGAAGCATTCAGGAAAGTAATCGAAGGGCTGTTAGGATTTTCATATTGACTAAGAAATATCATTACAATCTTAGATCTAAATTCAGATCATAAGAAATGATGAAACTTGTGGCAGAGAAAAAAAATGCTTGCAATGCATACAAATTATTTGATGATACAAAAGCTTATGGTAGATATAAGCTAGTCTGTAATTGATTCATAAAGGAGGTTACGCACGCTAAGGCAAATTACAAGTAGTGTCTGGCAAAGAATTCCAAGGAAAGCACCAAAGATTTCTTTACTCATATTAAAAATAGAAGGAAGTACAGTCAAAGCTCTATATAATGACCTCCATCGATTGTTCATAAAATAGCATTAGATTAATGAGAAATTGGCCGAAAACAACCACATAGGATGTTATAATGTGTGGGACATTAAAAAGATGGTTGGTATAAAGAGCTTTGACTGTAGTTTAATCATACTGGTCCACTTGATATATATACAGCTTAACTACTGATGACCATGATCAGGTTGCTGACAAGCTGAATAGGTATTTTTCATCTACATTCACATATAAGAGTCCTTTAGGGAGGGGTATGCCAGAAGTTCAAATTCCAACAGGGAGCTAAATGATTTTGTGATAACTGAGAGTAGAGTGGTTATAAATATGAGAGGAAAGTCAAAAAGAAACTGTTGAAGCTTCACAAAAAAAGGCAATGGATGGGTGGGATCTATCCAATTATACTATGGGAGGCAGCAAAGGAGATAAGCAAACTCTTAGCCATAACTCCTTCTGTTCCAGGGAAAATAATGGAGTCCCTAATTAAGCAGGTAATACAAATATAGGACTATCTAAACAGAATGCAATTATACTGCAGTCACAGCATGGATTTAAGGGGCAATCTTCTCTGAAAAATCTGAGTGAGTATTACAATGCAATAACAAAGGAACTGGATGCAAAAAATAATTTTAATATCATACTAGGGAGCTTTGCCCCATGCTCACTTTGCTCACCAACCCTTGCACACGCTTTTCTAGGTAAAATGTAGAGGTATGATGGAGTAAGTTGAATCTTTTCTGGGTAAAAAATGCCTGTCAAAACGCACTAATCGATATCTAATCAGGAAATGACCTATGTAATTATTTACTTGTGCATTTGTAGTGACGTAATTTCCTGACCCACTTGTATAATTTAAAATATTTACAAAATACTACACTATTTAAAAATATACAAACTATATCGGGTCCCTTCATCAGCTGACATTACAGTGGAATATCAAATGATGCCAAGCGTGGTCACGAGGTTCGTGAAATTATGGAGGCAGTTGCCTTTCAATGGAAGACAACAATGTAATGGGGCTTTTATTTACCTGTGCATTTGTAGTGATGTAACTGCCCTGCCCTCTTCTCCTATTGGCTTGAATAAATATCACTAGGAGGAAAACTTTTTTAATGTATAGAGAGAGAGAGAGACTTCGATTTCAGGAAACTTTTGATAATGTTGCTCAAAAGATTGCTATACAAATTGGAGTAGTGTGGCATTAAGGGCAGGTTAGTGCCCTGGATAAAGAGATGGCTAAGTGTGAGAAGATAGAGTGGTTATTAACAGACAGTGCTCTTCATGGAATAGTTATTAATTGGACCCCTCGTGGTTCAATTCTGAACCCATTGTTGTTTTGTATATTTATTTAGTCCTATTCCACCTGTTTTTTTTTTTTTTTTTAAATACATTTCCCATTGTCATGATAATCAAGTATAGCAACTTCCTGTAGGACCACAGACCTTTGCTGTGGAGGATACTGTTGTGTTGTCTACTGCTGGATCATGAGTATTACAATGCAGTAACAAAGGAACTGGATGCAAAAATATAATTTTAATATCAAAAAAATAAATAGCAAATGCTTAGAAAAGCGGTACTCACCTTGTATAAATCTGCAATAAAATTTTTGGTAGATGGTGGTTTGATTTAGGTGGAAAGAGGCATTAAATAGAACTAAGGCGGGGAATGGAGTGAAAATATTTTAAACAGATTTTAAAATGAGCGCAAGGAAGTAGAAATGCAGATCTCCAATCCTTGGTTGTCACAAAGAGGTTAAAAGACGTAAATGAAAAAAAGAGAGAAGACAGGTGGTGCCAATAGTCGTTACGATGGACTTTCGTGGGTGAACCGTCATCAGTTGGCAAATGGAATAGAAGTGAACGCGTGTTGTATTTAAGGTTATCTAAACTCCCATGATGCTCTTTTTGACACGTGGGAACTTCAGCCGCGAGAGGTTCCAAGCCGGTGAAAGGTTGAAGGGAAGTTTAGCGTTAATAATGTTGAGATCAGAATGGTGTCGGTACCATTCGATGGTGAGGGCTTCATATTGAAGAATTCTGTAGCTCGATCTAAGTTTAATAATAGTGATGGCAGAGTCAACAAGGGGGGTGTGGTTATGGGTTTGAGCATGGGTTGTTAACTCAGTGCAGGATTGACTTGTCTTGAAACTGTTGAAGTGGTAGTATGCGCGGGTATTGGAAGTCGTGGAGGAACCGAATTTGGTGGTTGTGCTGCCGATGTAACAGGTGTCGCAGTTCCACTTCAACAGTTTCAAGACAAGTCAATCCTGCACTGAGTTAACAACCCATGCTCAAACCCATAACCACACCCCCCTTGTTGACTCTGCCATCACTATTATTAAACTTAGATCGAGCTACAGAATTCTTCAATATGAAGCCCTCACCATCGAATGGTACCGACACCATTCTGATCTCAACATTATTAACGCTAAACTTCCCTTCAACCTTTCACCGGCTTGGAACCTCTCGCGGCTGAAGTTCCCACGTGTCAAAAAGAGCATCATGGGAGTTTAGATAACCTTAAATACAACACGCGTTCACTTCTATTCCATTTGCCAACTGATGACGGTTCACCCACGAAAGTCCATCGTAACGACTATTGGCACCACCTGTCTTCTCTCTTTTTTTCATTTACGTCTTTTAACCTCTTTGTGACAACCAAGGATTGGAGATCTGCATTTCTACTTCCTTGCGCTCATTTTAAAATCTGTTTAAAATATTTTCACTCCATTCCCCGCCTTAGTTCTATTTAATGCCTCTTTCCACCTAAATCAAACCACCATCTACCAAAAATTTTATTGCAGATTTATACAAGGTGAGTACCGCTTTTCTAAGCATTTGCTATTTATTTTTTTAGTCAGAATTATCACGGTATTATAAGGATACTATAATTTCACTATTGTCAAACTTATATGATATCTTAACGTCATAATCAACACCTTATCTGCACCGAGTTAATATCTTTTATATATTTCTAATCTCATCCCTGATGCCCTTAGACATGCCTGATAGGAAAATACAACTCTCCAAAGCGCTTATCAAATATTTCTCCAACAAATTACACATAGCTTTCCTACAAAAATGCTTATATCACAACGTCATCCCCAAATTCGCCCGCATTTTTCCCAAAAATAACTGTAAAAAATACCCACATATCATACACATATCATACACCGCACGTCTATCGCGATCATACGTGAAGAACTTAAGAAAAGATTTAACAAAAAACACCAACTTTTAAACTGTATACACCAATTACGATTCTTTCTCAAAAGAAACATGCCACCGGACGCCTGGATTGAATATATTAACCACAACAATATACACATCAACGCCACCATCCAACACATAACACAAAAACACACCAAAAAATGGAACACACTCACATCTAAAACCCCCCCAAAAATCTCCACCGTTAACCTCTCCTCAAAATCCTTCACCCCTTCCGAACTCTCCGGCCTAGAATTTGGCTTCAATTTTGCCATTAAAGAACAACACTATCCAATTAAAGATTGTATAATCGAACTCCAGTCTAAACTCGATCAACATCCCGATAAGTGGCGACTTATACACCAGTCTAATAGGATAATAAATTCTAAACTCACATCTCTCCCTAACATAAAAAAACAACAACTCTCGGATTTACAAAGACTAAGCAAAACCCCAAATATCATCATCCAAAAAGCTGACAAAGGAGACACAATCGTTATCCTGGACAAGAACACCTACACAGAAAAAATGGAGTTAATTTTAGCAGACCAAGATACATATACAAACGACAGCAACCACAACATTACAAAACTTAAAAATAAGCTTGATACAGTTCTCAGAAAACTCAGACAGAACAAAGAAATCAACCTCTTTACATTACAACAGATAGGTATTCGCAACAACATTCTGCCCCACATGTTCGGAATAACCAAGTTACACAAACCTGGCCACCCACTAAGACCTATCGTTTCTTTTAGTAAATCAGCTTTTGCTAATTTATCCACCTTCCTTGTCAAAATTATATCCCCGCTCACTCGATTCTCTACATTCAAAATTAATAATACCAACCAAGCCTTCCAAAAAATCAGCAACACCACCATATCCGACGGAGACGTATTAGCTTCTTTTGACGTCATATCCCTATACACTAATGTGCATATTCCTTTCACCCTGCAAGCATTACGCGTACTTCTAACAGCTGATGACACTTTAACGAAACGTACCTCTCTTTCAGTTGACCACATCCTTGAACTTACCACTCTTTTACTAGACGCTAGATATTTTAGATTCAACAATAAAATTTATCGACAAACATTTGGTTTACCAATGGGTTTAGGCATTTCTGCCCCCCTTTCTGAAATTTATCTCGCCACTATTGAAAACCAAATTTTACAACCTTTCCCCTCTGAAATTAAATTATACATCCGCTACGCCGATGATATCCTAATAATAGGCAACAGAACAACCATAGACAATCTTTTTTTAAAATTCAATACAATACATGACAGGCTAAAGCTTACCCTCGAAATCGGAACGGACAACCAGATTAATTTTCTTAATCTTACTATTTATACAACAGACACAAATTTAAATACCAAGATCTTCAGAAAAAACACGCACACCGGTAAGTATCTACATTTCACTTCACATCATCCCCTTAGTACCAAAAAAGCCGTCTTACACAACCAAATCTACAACGCTATCAAATTCACCTCTTCACAAAACGATCTACAGAATGAACTTCAATACCTCACTGATAAATTCATAGCCAGGAGCTATCCCCCTCAACTCATCCAACACACAATATCCACCGTTAAAAACAGTATTAATAACCCAACCAGACACAGTCACAAGACAAATACTCGCATAGTTCTCCCTTACCATAGTGAACTCGCAGCACAATTCCGACGTATATTCAAAGATACCGACATCTCCCTCACCTTCTCCACTTACAATAAACTAAGTTCCCTATTTAATTCTTACAAAGATACACACAAATATCCCATCAATGATCTCAATAACTTAATATATCTCATAAAATGCCAACCGAACTGCGACACCTGTTACATCGGCAGCACAACCACCAAATTCGGTTCCTCCACGACTTCCAATACCCGCGCATACTACCACTTCAACAGTTTCAAGACAAGTCAATCCTGCACTGAGTTAACAACCCATGCTCAAACCCATAACCACACCCCCCTTGTTGACTCTGCCATCACTATTATTAAACTTAGATCGAGCTACAGAATTCTTCAATATGAAGCCCTCACCATCGAATGGTACCGACACCATTCTGATCTCAACATTATTAACGCTAAACTTCCCTTCAACCTTTCACCGGCTTGGAACCTCTCGCGGCTGAAGTTCCCACGTGTCAAAAAGAGCATCATGGGAGTTTAGATAACCTTAAATACAACACGCGTTCACTTCTATTCCATTTGCCAACTGATGACGGTTCACCCACGAAAGTCCATCGTAACGACTATTGGCACCACCTGTCTTCTCTCTTTTTTTCATTTACGTCTTTTAACCTCTTTGTGACAACCAAGGATTGGAGATCTGCATTTCTACTTCCTTGCGCTCATTTTAAAATCTGTTTAAAATATTTTCACTCCATTCCCCGCCTTAGTTCTATTTAATGCCTCTTTCCACCTAAATCAAACCACCATCTACCAAAAATTTTATTGCAGATTTATACAAGGTGAGTACCGCTTTTCTAAGCATTTGCTATTTATTTTTTTAGTCAGAATTATCACGGTATTATAAGGATACTATAATTTCACTATTGTCAAACTTATAAGATATCTTAACGTCATAATCAACACCTTATCTGCACCGAGTTAATATCTTTTATATATTTCTAATCTCATCCCTGATGCCCTTAGACATGCCTGATAGGAAAATACAACTCTCCAAAGCGCTTATCAAATATTTCTCCAACAAATTACACATAGCTTTCCTACAAAAATGCTTATATCACAACGTCATCCCCAAATTCGCCCGCATTTTTCCCAAAAATAACTGTAAAAAATACCCACATATCATACACCGCACGTCTATCGCGATCATACGTGAAGAACTTAAGAAAAGATTTAACAAAAAACACCAACTTTTAAACTGTATACACCAATTACGATTCTTTCTCAAAAGAAACATGCCACCGGACGCCTGGATTGAATATATTAACCACAACAATATACACATCAACGCCACCATCCAACACATAACACAAAAACACACCAAAAAATGGAACACACTCACATCTAAAACCCCCCCAAAAATCTCCACCGTTAACCTCTCCTCAAAATCCTTCACCCCTTCCGAACTCTCCGGCCTAGAATTTGGCTTCAATTTTGCCATTAAAGAACAACACTATCCAATTAAAGATTGTATAATCGAACTCCAGTCTAAACTCGATCAACATCCCGATAAGTGGCGACTTATACACCAGTCTAATAGGATAATAAATTCTAAACTCACATCTCTCCCTAACATAAAAAAACAACAACTCTCGGATTTACAAAGACTAAGCAAAACCCCAAATATCATCATCCAAAAAGCTGACAAAGGAGACACAATCGTTATCCTGGACAAGAACACCTACACAGAAAAAATGGAGTTAATTTTAGCAGACCAAGATACATATACAAACGACAGCAACCACAACATTACAAAACTTAAAAATAAGCTTGATACAGTTCTCAGAAAACTCAGACAGAACAAAGAAATCAACCTCTTTACATTACAACAGATAGGTATTCGCAACAACATTCTGCCCCACATGTTCGGAATAACCAAGTTACACAAACCTGGCCACCCACTAAGACCTATCGTTTCTTTTAGTAAATCAGCTTTTGCTAATTTATCCACCTTCCTTGTCAAAATTATATCCCCGCTCACTCGATTCTCTACATTCAAAATTAATAATACCAACCAAGCCTTCCAAAAAATCAGCAACACCACCATATCCGACGGAGACGTATTAGCTTCTTTTGACGTCATATCCCTATACACTAATGTGCATATTCCTTTCACCCTGCAAGCATTACGCGTACTTCTAACAGCTGATGACACTTTAACGAAACGTACCTCTCTTTCAGTTGACCACATCCTTGAACTTACCACTCTTTTACTAGACGCTAGATATTTTAGATTCAACAATAAAATTTATCGACAAACATTTGGTTTACCAATGGGTTTAGGCATTTCTGCCCCCCTTTCTGAAATTTATCTCGCCACTATTGAAAACCAAATTTTACAACCTTTCCCCTCTGAAATTAAATTATACATCCGCTACGCCGATGATATCCTAATAATAGGCAACAGAACAACCATAGACAATCTTTTTTTAAAATTCAATACAATACATGACAGGCTAAAGCTTACCCTCGAAATCGGAACGGACAACCAGATTAATTTTCTTAATCTTACTATTTATACAACAGACACAAATTTAAATACCAAGATCTTCAGAAAAAACACGCACACCGGTAAGTATCTACATTTCACTTCACATCATCCCCTTAGTACCAAAAAAGCCGTCTTACACAACCAAATCTACAACGCTATCAAATTCACCTCTTCACAAAACGATCTACAGAATGAACTTCAATACCTCACTGATAAATTCATAGCCAGGAGCTATCCCCCTCAACTCATCCAACACACAATATCCACCGTTAAAAACAGTATTAATAACCCAACCAGACACAGTCACAAGACAAATACTCGCATAGTTCTCCCTTACCATAGTGAACTCGCAGCACAATTCCGACGTATATTCAAAGATACCGACATCTCCCTCACCTTCTCCACTTACAATAAACTAAGTTCCCTATTTAATTCTTACAAAGATACACACAAATATCCCATCAATGATCTCAATAACTTAATATATCTCATAAAATGCCAACCGAACTGCGACACCTGTTACATCGGCAGCACAACCACCAAATTCGGTTCCTCCACGACTTCCAATACCCGCGCATACTACCACTTCAACAGTTTCAAGACAAGTCAATCCTGCACTGAGTTAACAACCCATGCTCAAACCCATAACCACACCCCCCTTGTTGACTCTGCCATCACTATTATTAAACTTAGATCGAGCTACAGAATTCTTCAATATGAAGCCCTCACCATCGAATGGTACCGACACCATTCTGATCTCAACATTATTAACGCTAAACTTCCCTTCAACCTTTCACCGGCTTGGAACCTCTCGCGGCTGAAGTTCCCACGTGTCAAAAAGAGCATCATGGGAGTTTAGATAACCTTAAATACAACACGCGTTCACTTCTATTCCATTTGCCAACTGATGACGGTTCACCCACGAAAGTCCATCGTAACGACTATTGGCACCACCTGTCTTCTCTCTTTTTTTCATTTACGTCTTTTAACCTCTTTGTGACAACCAAGGATTGGAGATCTGCATTTCTACTTCCTTGCGCTCATTTTAAAATCTGTTTAAAATATTTTCACTCCATTCCCCGCCTTAGTTCTATTTAATGCCTCTTTCCACCTAAATCAAACCACCATCTACCAAAAATTTTATTGCAGATTTATACAAGGTGAGTACCGCTTTTCTAAGCATTTGCTATTTATTTTTTTTAGTCAGAATTATCACGGTATTATAAGGATACTATAATTTCACTATTGTAATTTTAATATCATTGGGCTCTAGCATTTAATAGCATTGGGCTCTAGCTTCCAGCTAGAGTAATTGATTGTAGGAACAAATGACCCTGTGGTGTTCCAGAAGAGATTAGTTTCAATAAATTTAGGAAACAATTAGACATATTATCAGAGGAGTGTACAAATTAGATAGCTAGGGTTTTTTTTTTTTTTTTTATTTGGCTGATGCTATATAAGCTTGCTTCCTTACATGTCACTACTACAAAAGAAACATACCAGAATATGAGATGAATGTTTTAGAATAAAGATACATTTAAATTGTTTTTTGCAAAAAAAATAAATAAACACCGTTTGCTTATGATCAAAGAATTATCCATGATTGTAAAAAAAAAAAAAAAAAAAAAAAAAAAAATAGCTGGCAGTCCTCAGTTTAACCTACCATCACTTGCACCTTTTAACAGACACTCCTATGGCATCTGTCATCACATTTTGTTTTGATTGAAAACTATTTTTAGCTTTAAGATTAATTAAACTATTTAATATCATGTGCTATTTAATAATAGCACATGAAATTAATAATATAGTTTATTAAGCTAATTGCCCAAACCACTATACATTGAAGGTGACGTTTAAGGCATCTTACCAATACCCATCATCAGATCATGCTGCTGACAAAACTCCTACTTGGCAATGCTGCAGAAACCTGATGTGCATACAGCACATCAGATTTCTAATGTGCCTGATATGCATACAGCATACAGCCTGATATGCATACAGCATATTAGGTGTCTGGCAGCATCGTCTGATGATGGGTATTAAGACACCTGAAACACCCCCTTCAATGTATAGTTGTTTGGGTGATTAGCTTAATAAATTATTATTAATTGCATGTGGCATATGAGTGGTTATTAAATATATTGGTAGTAGTAATGGAGGCATGAGATGCAAGAAACCAAGCATATGAGCCTATGTACATCAGCCAGAAAAAAAAAACAAAAAACAATTCCACACATCCATTCCCTCTAAAAGTTTGTCCAGTTCCTACTTAAATTTATTTAAGCTATCAACTTTCACAACAACAGAAGGAAGTTTGTTCCAACAATTAACCACCTGCTGGCTAAAGGCAAATTTCCCCACATCTATTCTACTACTGTCTTTCCTCATTTGAATTTATGCACCCTCAAGTTTGTAATTTGAGAAAGCAAAAAAATCCCATCAAAATTCAGCACACTGAAGTTATTCAAGGCTTTATACACATCAATCAGATCACAGGTGCCTAGTCTCCAGCCGCTGAAATATGCAGAACTTACGCCTTTCTTGATAAGAGGACCTCTCCGTTGACCTCACCAATCTTGAATGTATCCTTCTGTACACACTCAAGCAACTCTATATCCTTCTTAAAATGAGGTCTCCAGACCTGTACGCAGTACTCAAAGCATGGCCCAACCATTGCCTTATACAAAGGGATAATCACCTCCTTTTCCCTACTAGCAAAACTTCTGTATATCATTTGACAATACCCTATGACCTGCTCTGGCAGCCTGTCTGCATTGCTACATATCTGACTGCACAATTACTCCCAGATCTTTTTCATTTTATACCACCTAAGTGTAGTACCACACAGTTGGTATATTACTGCTACCCATATGCAGTACTTTGCATGTCAATGTTAAACTTCAATTGCCACTTCTCAGCCCATCTACCCAAATTTTCTAGATCCTGTTGCAGTAGCACACTGCCATTACTGTCATTAACAACCCCGCCAACCTTTGCATCATCTACAAACGCTGACATTAAGCCTGATATACCTCCATCAATATCACTGATAAATATACAAAACAACAGTGAGCACAACATCTAACCCTGGAGGACTCCACTAATAACATTAGTCCATGAAGGGCAGCGTCCATTGACTACCACACTGTCTTCTCCCACTCAACCACCCTTTTATCCATTGTAGCAACTTACCCTTAATACCATCTCTCCAATTTGTACAGCAGTCTTCCATGTGCAACAGTATCAAAAGCTTTCCTGAAATCCAAGTACATGATATCAAAATTATTTTTTGCATCCAGTTCCTTTGTAACCACATCATAATATCCAATCAAATTTGTCAGACAAGACTTTCCCTTAACAAACCCATGCTGTGTCTGAATTACTGCTGCAGTCTTGTCTCGATGATCGTGCAATGCATCTTTAACCAGTGACTCCATTATTTTACCCGGAACATAAGTTAAACTAACTGGTCTGTAATTACTCACGTCACCCTTAGATGTCACTCATGTCACCCACTTTGTGAATTGGGGATATATTTGCACATCTCCAGTCCGTGGGGTTTTCCCCTGCGTCCAAGGATGCTCTCATAATTATGGCTAAGGGTTTGCTTACTTCCTTTGACGTCGCCTCTAATATAACTGGATTGATCCGATTCACCCCAGGTGTCTTTCTTATGTTTAACTTCAATAATTTCCTACACTTTGCTTTCAGTTATTACAAAATTAATTAATCTTAATGGAAATCAACCACGTAACATCCTTCCCTAACTATATTAATTTTTACCCTTTTACTGAATTGAAAATGATCTATTCGTCATAAACTAAAAGATTTCTTGTTTCATCTGTTAATTATTATTTGTTAATTCCAATTTCAAAATACCGAAAGAAAATAAACATGAGAAGCCAACAATAAACTATTTATTACATGGATTTTTTTTTAATTTTTATTTCCTCCGCTGTTCGCCTTTAGCTGGCGAATTCAAAACTCTACTGCAAAGTTGCGCCTATCAGACACCATGTTAGCAACGGAAGGTAAAATGGCTCGACAAATATTTCTACATAAGAATCGAATATTTAACACATTAAAATCCGATCATCGGAAGCTGACAGTAAACCTAAAATGGGCTTACTGCCTAAAAATCAGTTTATTCTGTTGAATAATGAAACAGATACCTTCTATTAGTAATCTCATTTTAGATTCTGCAGTAATCAAAATTGCAATAAAAGGAAAATAAGATAAAATAGACGTGACCCCTATTGGTAAAATTACTTAAATTCTTAACTTGTGAAGGAAAATGGCGGGACGTTTTGAATACTGACAGTGCAACAATTAACAATGGCTGGAGCATTTCTTGTAGCACAATGCACACTATCTCGGCATACGCGTCCCCATACATTGCTCTACCCAAAGATTACTCTGCGGCTCATCCAACTAGAAAAGAAAGCAAAGTGATCACTTCATCTCTCACAACCTACGTTTGTTTACGCAAATTACACTGAAGAAAAATTTACATGAGGAAATTTCGAAACACGAAACAGAAAATATATTTATATACAGATTTTTTAAATCCATTTGGAATAAAATGCTTTTAGTCGGTTATATTCCTCGATTACTCATACGAATTCATATGTGAATAATCGGTGAATTTAACTCCCCAATGTGAATACAAACATTCACGTAAAGAAAATAAATCGACTAATGAAATAATTACTAATATCACATCTTACAAGAAAAATCAATTCCTTCGTTTTTCGACTCCACCAATTAACAATGAACTTTTATAATGTAAGGCAAAAATAAGTTGTTTCTTACTGATGTATGTCTCTTTATCTTGCTGAAAGAAAAAAGATTACTCATTGCGTACTCCAAAGCTATATAGTGGGTTTCAACTCGTTTGCCAAGCAGTGAATGAGCACACTCTTGACATGTGTTCGCAACAGTAGTAGCCGCTATATTTGATCAACGGGTTCGCGAATTTGAAAAAAAAAAAAAAAAAAATTGTATTTTTTTTGCTTATTTCTCCTCGAAATAACAAAAATGTCTGAATCAAGCATTACATCCAAACCAGGATCTCTAGTAGTTATTATTTTTATCTTTTAAATCTACTATTTCTACTTTCCTTTTTTTTTTTTTTTTTTTTTTTTTTTTTGGTAAAATTTAGAACAGAGTTCCCCCTTACAAAATAGAGGCGAGCAGAATAGGAAGAAGGCAATAATTTCATGCCTAACCCGCTATGGTTAGTGATAGTTAGGGTATTTATCTCCCCTGCCACTGTTTTTAAATCAAAACAGCAGGAAGGAGGGATAAACACCCTAAGACTGAGGCAGTCCGGAGGGGGAACCCTGTTCTAAAGTTCAGCCTTTTTTTGTCTTGGAGTTGGTTGTTGTATGTAGAGTTTCAGGTGCGCATCAGCAACTTGCACAGTGATAAACATGTCTGTAAATTGCGCACGTTCTGTGGTCAATTTGCTATTTGTACTGTCCTCGTCTGAGGCTGCCTAGCTCTGCCATTCAGCCAGGTTGTTGTTGCTGCTGTTGAAGGTTTTGCACAACGGCTACAGCAGCCATAAAGTGCCTTTAGAATTATTTATATAATAGTTTTTTCGAGATAAGAGAACATCTTTCTCTTCTTCTTAAGAAAGGAGAAAAATCCATCTAGGTTTGCTTCATTTCCTAAGATGTGCTTCATTGTTATAGGCTCCTGTAAACTTCTGTGAGACAGCAATGTTTCTAGCTTTTCATGCTGTTAATAGGAGCAGTCAAGTAAAATAAATTTCACTATGAGAACATATTATGGCAGCGAGTACATCATGCAGGGTCTTCGCTTCTGACCGGAAGTGTAAAGATCGGTTATATGAGAATGTGCAATGCGTGAACCACTTCTTTCCTTACTTTCCTAGTGCTGGAGGTACAGAAGGACAGCTGGATCTTAATTGCCATAAGATTATTGTTGTTATGTTCTTGCCATATATTTTTTCATTGGGAGTAGTAAGTTTTCGTATAATGGTGTTTTAGTCAATTACATTTGAATTTATTGGTTGATTTGATGCCTCAACTGTTATTTCCGAGTATTCCACAACGAGATGGGATCCAACAAGATACTGCGTGTTCTTTGTCTTATAGTTAGTTAGTTAGTTATTTGGTTTTTAGGAGCATTAGCAACTAAGGCCATATTGCTCCGGGATATGCGGTGGTCGTTTCGTGACCTTTCCACATATTTGGTGGTGACGGGCTCGAACGTCATCTAGCTGGATCAGTTTGGTCTGATTGTTTCAGCAGAGAATGGCGATTGTGTTCTGCATTGAGTTGAGAGCTTAAAGAATCGGTATAGATGATATGTTCTGTGATGGTTTGAGAGTAAGGTGCTAAAGAAGTAGGTGGATGGTAAATGGTTCTGCAGAGATATTGCTCAACTCTGTTGGAAGAGAAGCAGTAACAGTGAAAGCAGGTGAGAGTGCCACCGCACCTATTGTCTTGATGATTTAGAATAATATCTAATTATAATATATAATTAGATGTATATCTAATAATATTCAGCATAAGTGTGGGTGTTGATAGCATGAAGTTATCTTATATTTAAAATTTGCAAAAAGAGTTTACCCACTGACAAATAACTATTACGTTTAACCGTAATTGAATCCCCCAGAGGATTAAGGAGGATCGTATCTTGATAGATTTTTTCAAACTATAGATCCTAGGCTGAAGTAATCTCATGGAGTCTAATGCCTGCAGTTTTATTTAAATGAGGCTTATTTTTATATTAAGAAGTGCACTGCAGCTGGAAGGGGCATGGCTAAATAGTATGAGTTGGCAGGCTCCAAACGTTAGATACACAGTTTACCAATAATACTTTCCTTCTGGAATGAAATCGATTTTCGTGGACTTCTGTATATAAATTGTGAGCTGGAGAAGTTCTAAATACACCTAATGCATTTGTGAAAGCGTTGTGCTGGATACGTTCAAGCCATAGTGCACTGCTAGAGGCAGAGTCAAAGACTGGTGGAGCATAGTAGAGACGCGATCAAATAAAAGCTCGATACAGATTGAGAAGGCTACAACATTCAACACCCTAGTTTTTGGTAGATATTTCTCTAAGAAGGTTATTTTTTTTTTTTCTAAGCAGTTGACAGGGATTTGCTTTGTATGTCCTAGGAAGTGAAGTTTTTTGTCTAGTGTTAACACGTGGTACTAGTGAACGGGATGATATGCTCCAGTAAATGTAATTAAGGGTCCGGATGTCGATTTCGTTTATATAGAAATGTATGGCTGCTGTCTTTAGTTTTGACAGTGGTTCCATTAATTGTTTTTTGCAGTTGTCTTTTGTCAGAGACGGGATGTCACACAGATATAAGCAGTACAGAATTGGAATTCGGGGAGTACAATGTCTACACAAAGAAAAGACAGGAAAGGAAGGGAGGAGGGGTTATGCTGTTAGATAAGAAACACATAAAATATAAGGAAGTGCATCCAATTGACATTGGTGCACAATGCAATGTTGAGTAAGTGTGGTGTGACATAATCACTGGTAAGGCGAAAATGAGAATAGGTGTCTGTTATAGGCATAATAAATCTGATTACTACAATGAGCAGTTGTGCAGAGAAACATGACAAGTAAATCAGAATGTCTTATAATGGGGGACTTTCACTTTCCAGATATTGACTGGAACTTGTTGGTCACTGGCACGCTAGTAAGAGTTTTATGGATATATTGGATGATGTTTTCTACAGCAACATGTTCGAGAGGCAACAAGAGGGAATAATATTTTTCATCTGATCATCAGCAGTGATTATTCATGCATGTAGAATTTACAGATAAAGGAACAACTGGGTGATAGTGATCATAGTGTATTGATGTTGGATTTACTTAAAGATGTAACTACCATCAAGAATGAAGGGAAGGGCTTTTGCTTTCGTAAAGGTGACTACAATGGTCTGAGACAGTTTTTAAATTCTATACAGTGATGTCAACTAATGATGTCACCAACAATGAAATCTAAATGAATTCTTTTCATACCAACTAAGAAATGCTGTTCAAGATTTAGGCGGAAATTGAGGTCAGAGGAATTAATAAGGCTCGTGGCAGAGAAGAAAAATCCATGGGATGCATATAAATCATCTGAGGACTCAAAAACGTATAGCAAATATAAGCTAGTCTGTAATTAAGTCACAAAGGAGGATAGGCAGCCGAAGACCGACCGAGACCTTGGGTAAAGGATGCAAAGAGTTCTTTACTAACGTAAATACTATGAATCACAATCGTCCACTTAATATAGAAGGTTGGACTATTGATGATCAAGCTCATACAGCTGATAAACTGAATGAGTATTTTGCATCTACATTCACACACGAGGATTTATTCAAGGAGAGGCACGCAAGAAGCTTATCAAATTCTAAAGGCGAGCTAAGTGATTTTGTAATAACTGAGAGCAAACTGGAGGAGAAATAGAAGTTAAGTATAAGGAAGGCACCTGGGGTGGATGGGATCTATCGAGTTATATTAAAGAATGAAGCAACTCTCATAATTATGACTAAGCAACCCTTAGTCATAACTATGAGAGCTAAATTCAGCGAAGGTCCCCATGGACTGGAGAGTGCAAATCTGTCCCCAATTCACAAAGGCGGTTCAAAAGGTGATGAAAGTAACTTGTGTTCCAGGGTACATAATGGAGTCACTGGTTAAAGAAACATTGAGGGATAATCTAGACAGCATTGCAGTACTTGAAGACACAGCATGCGATTGTTAAAGGGAGATTCTGTCTGACCAATTTGATTGGATACAATGATGTGGTCACAAAGATGACCACAACTGGATGCAAAATATAGTGTTGATATTATTATTATTAGCAGCCATATGGTGCAAGGAAGCCTGAGGCTTATGCTGCACCGGCCAAAAAAAAAAAAAAAAAAAAAATCCCTATTACCCTTTTGATACTGTTGCAAATGAAAGTCTGCTGTACAAGATTCGGGGAGTATGGCATTAAGGGTAAGGTGCTATAATGGATAAAGGATTGGTTGAGTGGGAGACGACAGAGAGTAATAATCAATGGACACTGCTCTCGTGGACTAATGTTATTAATGGAGTTCTCAAAAGCCCGGTGCTGGGCCGAACTCTTGAGAACTCATTATTGTCTTGCGTATTAATAATATTGAGGAGGCTGTATCAGGCTTAATGTCCAAGTTTGCAGATGATACAAAGGTTGGCAGGGTTGTTAACGACATAAAGACAGTATGCTATTCCAACAGGATCTAGATAAGTTGGGCAAATATGCTGAGAAGTGGCAACTGAAGTTTAATATTGACAAAAGAAAACTGCATATGGGTAGAAATAATCCAAGAGAAACGTACCAACTGTGTTGTACTACACTCAGGGAAGAGTAGAGTGAAAAATATCTGTGGGAAATTGTGCAGTCAGATATGAAGTTCGCTTACAAGTGCAGGCGGACTGCCAGAGCAGGTCATGCAGTCTTGTCAATGATATATAGGAATTTTGCTAGCAGGGACAAGAAGGTGATTATCCCTTTCTGGAAAGCAATGGTCAGGTCCGACCTTGAATATTGTGTTCAGGTCAGGACTCATTTTAGGAAGGATGTAGAGTTGCTAGTTTGAGTACAAAGAATGGCAACAAGTCAGGGAAATATAGGGGTGCTGTGTTCCCCTGACCTGTTGAATGGAATGGTCAGGAGAACATAGGGAATACTCTTACTAAAATAGGCTTAAGTTTGCAATTTGCAGCGCCTGGAGACTAGGCACATACGAGGTGATCGGATAGAGGTGTATAAGGCCTTGAATGGATTGAGAAAGCTGAATTCTGATGGGAATTTTCTTCTTGCTCAAATTAGGAACCTTAGGTGGGCATAGATTCAGATTGAGAAAAGACAGTTGTAGAATTGATGTGCGGAAATTTACCTTTAGCCAGCGGGTAGTTGATTCCTGGAACAGACTTCCAACTTTTGTTGTGGAAGTTGATAGCTTAAATAATTTTAAGGCAGAACTAGAAAAGCACTTGGAATAAATAGATGAGTGAAATTGTGGGGTGGAGGATTTTTTTTTTTGGATGATGCTGCATAAGCTGGCCTTCTTGCATCGTATGCCTCTACTAATTCTAATATATGCCATATCTTGAGAGTGACATCATACTGATAGGTCATCTGCAAAAAGATGTTTTCGCTGAATTTGGATGGGTCTTAGTTAGTTAATTAAGTCTGATAGCAAATGGTGTAGCGCTTAGTACCGATCTCTGGAATACTCCTCCTCCTCCTCCTAGTGTTTTTATGGTTTTGAAAGAATATTTTGATGTCGTATTTGGAATGATCGATGTTGTAGAAAGTTTTGAATAAAGAGGAGAAGGTTTCCTCGAAACAGTGTAGGATTAAAGCATGGGCTAGCAGGGCCCTTGCTCTGACGCCATTCTTTAAAGGGTTCGAAATTTTAAAAATAATGAAAATATACACATCCTTAGAAACGGGACGGCGAAAAATCTTTCTGTCCTGGGCGCGAAAACACCTTGGTCCGGCACTGCCTGGAAGTATTGCCTTATAAAGATCCTGTAAGATTCCATAACACCAAGTAGTATCATATGGTTTTTCTGTATCCAGACTCAACACAGCCACATGTTCTTTTTTAATGAATGCATTGTGAATGTTAGATTCTATTTTGTTTATAAGATTAAGTGGGTGATCTGTGCTTCAGAAAGCACAAATTGATATTAGAATTTAGCAAATCTCGGGTTTCTAATAGCCAAGTAAATCATTATGAATTATTATTTCAATAGTCTAAACCACTTTGTAAAAAAGATCCATAAAAATTCCACGCATCATAGACTTGGTAATCAATGGACACTGCTCATCGTGGACTAATGTTATTAGTGGAGTCCCTCAGGGCTCAGTGTTGGGTCCATTATTGTTTTCTGTATTTATAAATGATATTGATGATGGTATATCAAGCTTAATGTCCAAGTTTGCAGACGATACAAAGGTTGGCAGGGTTGTCAAGGACACTACTGACACTATGCTGCTGCAACAGGATCTGGAAAGATTGAGCAGATGGGCGGAGAGGTGGCAAATGAAGTTTAACATTGACAAATGTAAAGTACTACATATGGGAAACAGCAACCCCACAGCAACGTATCAACTCTGTGGTACTACACTGATAGTGGTAGAGATGAAAGGGACTTGGGGGTGGTTGTGCAGGCAGATATGAAGTTCTCTGAGCAGTGCAGACGGGCTGCAAGAGTAGCTCATGGAGTATTGTCAATGATATACAGGAATTTTTCCAGCAGGGATAAGGAGGTGATTATTCCCTTGTATAAGGCAATGGTCAGGCCACACCTAGAGTACTGTATACAGGTCTGGAGGCCTCATTTCAAGAAGGATGTAGAGCTGCTGGAACGAGTACAGAGAAGGGCAACAAGATTAGTGAATGGAACAAAGGGGTACTCTTACGAAGAAAGGCTTAAGTTTTGCAAATTACAGTGTCTGGAGACTAGGCATCAGCGAGGTGATCTTATAGAGGTGTATAAAGCCTTGAATGGTTTGAGCATGCTCAATGCTGATGGGATTCTTCCTCTAGCTCAGAATAATCACCTGAGAGGGCCTAAATTCAAATTGAGGAAAGACAGATGTAGGATAGACGTGCGGAAATTTGCCTTTAGCCAGCGGGTGGTTGGTTGGTGGAACAGACTTCCATCCCTTGTAGTGGAGGTTGATAGCCTAAATAAGTTTAAGGCTCAGCTGGACAGGTATTTTGAACGAACAGAGGGGTGAAGTGGAAGTGGTTTTTTTTTTTTTTTTTTTTTTTTTCTTTTGGCTGATGCTGCATAAGCTTACTTTCTTGCATCAAATGCCTCTGCTAATGCTAATTCTAATGCTAACTTCATTTGAACTCGCGTCTTTTCCATCCAGTGTCGGGGAAATGGTGTTTATACCAGCTATGCTACCCACGAGGACACTTTCCTTGGAGTAGGATAATTTGATAGCCTCTTGACTCTTCTGAAGGACAGGAAACTTTGCTGGCATGGTCTTCAGTGCTGCGGCACTGTGAGTGGATACAGTGTGGGTGTCATTGTTTTCCACAAAACCACACTTAGTGGCAAGCAGAAGATACAAGAATCTGCAATGCCAGATAAGTCTAAGTGATGGGATTCTTGCTCAGATTACTCAGCTCAGGGGCCATAAATCAAAAACGAGGAAACAGAATTGTAGGACAGATGAGAAAAAATTTGCCTTTAGTCAGCACATAATCGATAATTGTAAAAACCTTCCATCTGTTGAAGTGACTTAAATAAATTCAACAACTTAAATAAGTTCAAGACAAACATTTGGAGTGAATGGATAGGTGAAATTGGAATTTTTTTTTTTTTTTTTTGCTAATGCTATTAATGCTTGCTTTCTTGCATCTGTTATCAATTTCTGGAAAAAAGATGCAAGTGTTTGTAAACCTGAAACAGAATGGGACACAGCAGAGAGAAAGGCTGCTTTGTACGATTAGCATCAGTAGAGGCGTACGATGCAAGAAAGCAAGCTTATGCAGCATCAGGCAAAAAAAAAATAATAATAAAAATAAATCCTCCCACTTTACCCCTCTATTCGTTCAAATCCCTATCCAGCTAACTCTTAAATTTACTTAGGCTACTACCTTCCACAACAAAAGATGGAAGTCTGTTCCACCAATCAACCACCCGCTGGCTAAAAGGCAAATTTCCGCATATCTATTCAACAACTGTCTTTCCTCAATTTGAATTTATGCCCCGTCAGGAACTTAATCTGGGCAAGAGGAAGAATCCCTTCAGCATTCAACTTGCTCAACCCATTCAAGGCTTTTTTACACCTCAATCAGATCACCTCACAAGTGCCTACTCTCCAGCACTGCAATTTGCAAAATTTAAGCCTTTTTTGGTAACAGTACCCCTTTGTTACCCCTCACCAATCTTGTTGCCCTGCTTTGTACTCGTTCTAGCAACTCTACTTCCTAAAAGGAGGCCTCAAGCCCTGTACACATTACTCAAGGTATGGCGGGACCATTGCCTTGGAGAAAGGGATAATCACCTCGTTGTCCCTGCTAGCAAAATGCCTATATATCATTGACAACACTCCATGACCTGCTCTGGCAGTCCGTCTGCACTTGTCAGGGGACTTCATATCTGACTGCACAATTACTCCTACATCCTTTTCACACTGCTCTTCCCTGAGTGTAGTGCCACACAGTTGGTAAGTTTCTCTTCGTTATTGCTACCCATATGCAGTATTTTGCTTTTGTCAATATTAAACATCAGTTGCCACTTCTCAGCTCATTTGCCCAACTTATCTAGATCGATTGGGAGTAGCATACTGTCGTAAACAAACCTGCCAACTTTTGTATCACCTGCAAACTTAGATATTAATCCTGATATACCTTTCAATATCAATGGTGAATACAAAAAACAACTATGGGCCCAGCATCGAACCCCGGGTAACACCACTAATAACTTTTTTGCACGAAGAGCACTGTCCATTGATTACCACTCTCAGTCGTCTCCTACTCATTCAACCATCCCTTTAAACATTGTAGCTACTTACCCTTAATGCCATACTTCTCCAATTTGTACAGCAGTCTCCCATGTGCAACAGTATCAAAACCTTTCCTGAAATCCAAGCATATGGCATCAAAATTATTTTTCACATTCAGTTCCTTTGTGACCACATCATAGTATCCAATCAAATTGGTAACACAAGACCTCCCTTTAACGAGCCCATGCTGTCTTAACTATTACTGCAATTTTGTCTAGATGATCCTGGAATGATTCTTTAACCAGTGACTCCATTATTTTCTCCGGAATACAAGATAAACTAACAGGTCAATAGTTATTTGTGCCACCTTTTGAACCCCCTTTGTGAATTAGTAAAACGTTTGCACACCTCCAGTCCATGGAAACCTCCCCTGAGTCCAAAGAAGTCTCATAATTTTGGTTAATCATTTCCTTACTTCTATTGCTACCTCCTTTAATAAAACTTAATAGACACCTTCCACCCCAGGTGCCTTCCTTACGTTTAACTTCAACAATTTCTCTTTCACTTTGCTCTCAGTTATTACAAAATCACTTAGCTTCCTGGTAGAGTTTTATTAAGTTCTGGCATTCTGCTCATTGAATAAGTCCTCATGTGTGAATGTAGATGCGAAATACTCATCCAGTTTATCGTCTACCTGAATCATCCCTTTCGTTTTTTTGCTGTTTTTCTTTGCAAACTTTGCCAAAGATGTCTCGAAATCTGCCTAACCTTTTTTGTGACTTGATTACAAACAAGCTTATATCTGCCATAGGCTTCTAAGTCACCTGAAAATTTTTATGAAATCCATATATTTTTCTTCTCTGCCATGGGCCTTATTAATTCATCTGACATCTATTTAGGCCTGAACTTTGAATAGTATTTCTTATTTGGAATGAAAAGCCTAGTAACTTCCAAGATTAAGTTGGTGTAGGCTTCCCATTTTGAACCCACCGTTGATAACATCATCACTTGATCCCACTACACTGCTTATATCTGTGTGACACCACGTCTCTGATATCCAAACAATATTTGCCTTTGATGTCTTGACTAGCACTTCAAGCTCATCAAATTTATTAACGATATTAACGATAGAAATGCACCTGTTTCTATTCTTAGTTACCCTAACACAGCCAATATATTTATTTGTTCCACTATGATTCCCAACAGTCCTAGAAATCTCCATTGCCTTGGTTTCCATGCTGCTGCTCATTCTAGTAGCAGTGGGAGAATCATTTCTGCCTCTGCTGCGGCCACTGTTAAACTTTTGGTCTATGATTCCCCCACAGCTAGCGGTATTCCGACCCACCTATCACTGCCTAGATAGCATCACAAATTGCATCTTTTCTATTTAAGTGTATCCCATCCCTGTAGAAGCAGTCTCTTCTGTTAGCAAGCACAGATCACACTGAAAAAAATTCTACCCCGTGAGCCTTGCACAATCTCTGCAGGGCCGAATTCATCAACAAGGTTCTCATCATATACTCCCTTCTATCGTGTCTGGGCAGAATTGTAGACACTTTCACCAACGCTAATTCCCGACTTTTTTTCAACATTGACCTGTACTTGTTAAGTAAATCTCATAATCTTAATGTCATTAGTTCCAACGCATTCAATAATATCACCTTTTGTGCCCTTAAAAGATTATATCAGGTCTACAACGTCAGCAACGTTTGTTCCTGGCAGACATACCCTGGTCCTGTTCCACCTATCCTTCTTGCATAGTATATTCCCTGTTTCCCTGACAATAGTCAGCAACAATAATTAGTTCCTCTGGGACCAGCGCATTCTGCCTTGGAGATTGCCTGTGTTGTCTGATGTACAGGAGTAAGCTTTGCTGTTGAGCTGGGCAGAAGACAATTTGATGGGCCCCTCATATTATTTTTTTTTGAGGGCATTTACCCTACTCCTCAATCTCTTCTCTCACAGATGCCCATCAAAACCATGAGTTGGCAACTAATTTCTTGACACCCTAGGCATCTAGCACACATAAAGAGATCCTCCTTGGATAGCTCATGTCCTGTTTTAGAAAATTCAGCAAACATTTCACATCTCGCACATTTTGTGAGACCATGATACGTTGGAGAATTGCCCTCTTTCGTTTCTCTCCCGAGTCACAACACTTTCGCTAGTCTGTAATCTTTGTTTCGAAGCTCAGGTCTGGGTCATGATTTTCGTTTAAATAGTTTAATTGGCAATGAAATTTAATGATTAATACATATTTTTGATTAATTGATAATACTGTAATAAGCTAACAGATTCCTAATACAGTACTTCGTATTAGGTTATCTAGTTTTACGTTATACCTTATGCTATCAGTTCAAGCTATATACGCTATTACTTATCGATTAAAATATGGCAGCTTATACAATATGATGGTGTATGCCTCTTACACAAGGGGATAATCACCTCCTTGTCTCCGTATGCCTCTTATACAAGGGGATAATCACCTCCTTGTCTCTGTTAGAAAGATTCCTATATATCATTCACAAAATTCCATGACATGCTCAGTGAGCCCATTTAGTTTGCTCGAAGAACTCCATATCAGACTGCACAATTACGCCCAGGACTTTTTCATTCTCCCCTTCCCTGGGTGTAGTACTACACAGTTGTTACACTTCTTTTGGGTTACTTCTACCCATATGCAGTATTTTGCATTTGACAATGTTAAACTTCAGTTGCAACTTCTCAGCCCATCTGCCTAACTCCTCTAGATCCTGTTGCAGTAGCATGCTGTCTTCGTTGGTAATGACAGTGAAGACTGCTTGCAGAAGCATGCTGTCTTCACTGTCATTACCAACCTTGCCAACATTTGCATCATCTGCAAACCTGGGCATTAAGCCTGATATACCTTCATCGATAACATTGATAAATACACTAAACAACAACAATGGGCCTAGCAACTAACCATGTGGGACTCCGCTAATAACATTAGTCCATGTAGAGCATCGTCCATTTATTACCACTCTCTACCGCTCAATCATCCTTTTATCCATTGTAGCAACTTGCCCTTAATGCCATACCACTCCAATTTGTTCAGTAGTCATCCATGTGTAACAGTATCAAAAGCTTTCCTGAAATACAAGTATATGATAACAAAGTTATTTTTTGCATCCAGTTCCTTTGTGACTACATCGTAGTATCGAATCAAATTGGTGATTCAAGACTTCCCCTTAACAAACCCATGCTGTGTCTGAACTAGAGAAACTCTCCGACTTACGTAAGGATTCAGTTCCGTGAAACTTCGTAAGTCAGAATTTCCCTAAATGCTTATGCAGCACTCATGATGAATAATTTTACAGCTAATTGTGGTAACATCATCAGTTGGTCCCAATGTATAGAATTTAAATACTGTCTCAGACCACCATAGTCACCTTTACGATAGCAAAAACCCTTCCCTTTACCTTTGATGGTAGTTACTTCTTTGAGTAAATCTCACTTCAGCACACTATGATCACTGCTACCTAGTGGTTCCTTTATCTGCAGATTCTTGATGCATAAAGAATCACTACTGATAATCCAAGAGTATTACTCCCTCTAGTTGCCTCCCGAACATGCTGCTGTAGAAATCAATCATCAAATAAATCCACAAAAGCCTTGCTAGTGTGTGAGTGACCAACCCACAAATTCGTGTCAATCACTGGGAAATTAAAATCCCTCATTATAAGACTCTCTGATTGACTGGCCCACTCTATTTCTCTGTTCAATTGATCATTATACTCATCAGATTCATTTGGCCTACCTACTCTCATTTTTCCTTTCCCAGTACTTATGTCACACCAAACAGACTCAACATTGCATTGTCAACCAACATCAATTGGATGCACTTCCTTAGATTCTATGTGTGTCTTAACTAACAGCATAACCCCTCCTCCCTTTCTGTACACATTGTACTCCCAAAATTCCAGTTCTGCAATGCTTATGTCTGTGTGACACCATGTCTCTGATATCACAATATTTGCCTTCGATGTCTTGACTAGCACTTCAAGCTTATCGAATTTATCAACTATACTCCTAGCATTGATGTACATGCAAGTATACATGCACCTGTTTATACTCTGTCACCCTAGCACAGTCCATGTATTTACTTGTTCCACTTAAGTGTCCGTAGATTTATCATTCGTAACTTGCCACCATTGTTATACGACACAATGTTATATTCCGAAATAGATAGCATAAGCTTAGTATATAGTGCAGTATATAATAGTCAATTAATTAGTAAAATCTATTAATTTTGTTAAACTACGTTTTGAATTAAATTGTACTTGTAACTAAATACATATAACGACTTAGATTACAAACATAACATAATTAATTAACACATAACTTGATACGGAAGTTATATAAATGAAACTCGTAGATAATACCGATACTGAAAAATATATATAGCGTTATAACTGTGTTGGGATACAAGTTTAGGGTTATAATTTTGTACTGAAATTGAAATTAAATCGAAATCATGACTCAGACCAGAGCAGCAAAACAAAAGGCTCAAGCTAATGGGAGTGCTGTGGTTCAGGGGAGAACTGAGGGGGCAGTTGCTCTCTGAATCACAGCCTTTTAAAATGCACTGCTTCCATGATGTTTGTGGAACAATCGGGTATGGGACATTATATTGCCATGGGGAAGTCTTTGTGTGTACGCGATGCAAGGAGTATAAAGAAATCAGGCGACAAATCAGCGTTGTTATGGGCCTATATGAGAGCTTGAAGGACAGGGTGGATGCCCTCGAAAGATCTAAATTCAGGGGCCCATCAAGCTCTCAGCTGCCCACATCAACGCCACAGCTTGCACTTGGTCATCAAGCAACACAGCAGCAACCCCCAAGGCAGAATGCGCTGATCCCACATGAACTAGTAGTTGTTGGTGACTCCATTGTCAGGGAAACGGGGAACATGTTTTGTAAAAAGGATAGGTGGAACAGGACCATGGTATGTTGCCAGGGGCAAAGGCTGATGACGTTGTAGAGCGGATATCATCTTTTATGGGCACAAAAGGTGATATAGTTGTACACGTTGGCACAAATGATATTAAGAGTAAGAGACCTATCTGACCTATCTATCTCTGCCTCGACAGCATCAGCAAATATTCTTGCACCCTTTCTATTCAATTGTATCCCATCCCTGTAGAAGCAGTCTCTCCTGTTAACAAGCACAGACTAGGCTTTGAAAAATTCTACCCCTTGAGCCTTGCGCAATCTCTCCAGGGCCGAATTGATCGACAACCCCAGGGGCTCACATGGTATAGGCTTGGCACACCCAGGGTCCTGAGCTAGATATCATCATTCTTCTCTTTCTTGGTGATTCCCTTCTATTTCTGACTGACTGACTCTCTCTCTCTCTCACACACAGGGTAACTCGGGAATTTTTTTTGGCTGGTGCAGCATAAGCCTCAGGCTTCCTTGCACCATATGGCTAATAATAATAATAATAAGACACTGCTCTTCGTGGACTAATGTTATTAGTAGTCTCCCAGAGTTCGGTGTTGGGTCCATTGTTGTTGTTATCTGTATTTATTAATGATATTGATGAAGGTGTATATATATATATATATATATATCAGGATTAATATCAAAGTTTGCAGACAATATGATGGTTGGAAGGGTTGGTAATGACACTAATGACAGTATGCTACTGCAACAGGATCTAGAAAAGTTGAGCAGATGGGCTGAGAGGTGGCAACTGAAGTTTAACATTGACAAATATGAAGTAATGGATATGGGTAGTAGTAACCACAGAGTAAAGTAACTGTGTGGTTCTATACTCAGGATGGTAGAGAATGAAAAAACCTTGTGGTAATTGTGCAGTCAGTCTGAAGAGTAGCTCATGGGTTCTTGTCAATGGTATACAGGAATTTTTCTAGCAGGGATAAGGAGGTGATTATCCCCTTGTATAAGGTAATGGTCAGGCCACACCTTAAGTACTGTATACAAGCCTGGAGGCTTCATTTTAGGAAGGATGTACAGTTTCTGAAACGAGTACAGAGGAGGGCAATGAGATTGGTGAATGGAACAAAGGGATGCTGTTATAAAGAAACGCTTAAGTTCTGCAAATTGCAGTGTCTGGAAATTAGGCATCTGGGAGGTGATCTGATTGAAGTGTATAAGTCTTTGAATGGTTTGAGCAAGCACAATATTGATGGAATTCTTCCTTTTGCCCAGATTAGTTGCCTGAGGGGACATAAATTCAAATTGAGGGAAGACAATTGTAGAACAGAGGTGCAAAAATTTGCCTTTAGCCAGAGGGTGGTTGATTGCTGGAACAAATTTCCATCTCTCCTTGTAGAAGTTGACAACTTAAAGAAATTTAATGCAGAACTAGACAAACATTTGGAGTGAATGGATGGGTGAAATGGGAAAGCTTGTATTTTTTTTTTTTTTGACACATGCCATATAAGGTAAAAAAGGCCTACGTGCTCTGGATTCATTACGAAAAATTTTATTTTGTTTCTCAGAGCAAAACTGGAGTTACAATTAATAAGCTTTCGGCTGGGAGGCAGCCTTCTTCAGACTGAATACATGAATGGCAGTTGGAATAGAGATGTGCATTGCCAGGATGGTACGTGAGGCGCGTGGTTAATTGTTTGTTGATGTTTGTGGCTGTGACATGGCCAGCGTTTGTCTATGGATAGAATTACTGCCTCTGTGATGGGGTTAACTTGGCAACCACTGTTCCTGTTCAAAGAGGCATCCGAGCATTTTATATTTAACGATTCCAACCAGGTGCGCTTTAGGTAATGGTGGGACCTGTCCACAACCACGACATCGCGGTGTGGGTCGATGTCGTGGCGGGTTGTCCAGACATGCTCGGCGATAGCTGAATACATCTGCCAAACGGATCGCCCTTTTATGTTCTGAGAGACGTTTCTCGAGTCGACGTCCAGTCTCTCCAAAGTAGCAGCTGGTGCAGTCACGGCAAGAGATGCGATAGACCAAACCGCTCTGTAGAAGAGTGGGGACGGGTGTTTTTTATGTTGGAGATAAGAGAACGCAGTTTCTTGCCTGGGAGTTGGATGCATTTTATTCCATATGATGTTAAGATTCTACCGATCTGTTGTGACAGGTTGGGGTAGTATGGGATAAATGCCCTCGTGGATGACTCGTCACTGTTGGCGTTGCTGTTGGTCGTCGCGTTCCTGTAGATCACCTGTAGAGCACATGACATACAACGTGCTTCAGCGAGCAAAGCATGCCTACTAGCCGACCTTAAGGCTTTGATTCCCGATCCGGTCTACACCAATGTTATCAATACTTTATGTTATCAGGCCGTCAGAGAATCAGATCGTTATTGTGCCCGACAGAAACGTAAGTTCAATACTTTATTTAATGAATCCCAACAATTTCGTCGCCAGCATAATACCTCTCTCACAAATTGTACGGACTTTGTACTGAACCTAAGCAGCAAGCAGTTATCTGCAGAACAAATAAACTTATTAACCCTTGGCATGACATTTGCCGTTCTTCCAAAGCACCCACCGATCACCGACATCGCCTTGGGTGTGGAAGCGAGCTTATCACGCCTCCCGGAAGATACAGCCAATGCTATCCGGTTGAAGACTGCAGCAGTTCTACACCATGCTCGCCCCATCTCTTCAAACCTCAACCGTATGCAGATTTCTACCCTCAAGGCACTGAAACAGGATTTGTCCATCGTCATCCTACCGGTGGACAAAGGCCGTCGCACGGTTGTAATGAACCACGCTGATTACGTGGCGAAAGCCTTACTGCTTTTACGAGACACTTGCGTCTACAAACCCTTAGCCGTTAACCCCAACAGAGCTTTGGAACGATGGGAATCAGAGGTGAATATCCTCATGAACAGCTGGCTGAAACAAGAAAAAAAATCACACAGTCAACCCGTAATCACCTCCGTGCCTCCGGGTGTCAGATCCCACGGTTTTACGGCCTGCCGAAGGTGCACAAAGAAGACACACCACTAAGACCAATTGTATCCTGCTGTGGATCACCGACTTACGAGCTGTCCAAGTTTGTCTCGAGACTTCTTTCTCCTCTAGTTGGCAAGACCACCTACACCGCCTCCAACAGTGTTGAGTTCATAGAAAGGATTCACTCTATATCCATCTCACAAGATCAAGTCATGGCTTCGTTTGATGTAATATCACTATTTACCTCCATCCCAGTGGAACTTGCCATCTCTTGTGCAAAACAACTCTTGGACAACGATGAAACCCTTAGCGACAGAACTAGGCTGACGCCTGATGACATTTCCGCCGCCCTCAGACTGTGCTTAACAGGGGGTGCAATCATGTTTAACGACTCAATCTACCAGCAGATACATGGCACAGCCATGGGTTCCCCTGTCAGCACTGTCACAGCAAAAATCGTGATGGAGGAGTTAGAGGGATGTGCGTTTACATACGCGCCAGATCACATCGCGTTTTGGTGTCGCTATGTAGACGATGTGTTGGTTGTCATCCCTAGAGACTCAGGTCAACGGCTCCTAACCCACCTCAACTCACTATCGCCCTTCATAAAGTTTACGATTGAGCTGGAGTTGAACAACTCTATACCATACCTAGATACACTTGTCCGGCGCGAAGACACATGCCTGAAGACGACAGTTTATCGCAAACCTATGTGTGCTGTCCAATTTACCAACTTCCGGTCAGCACACACGCGGGGCCACCTCCTCTCCACTGCCCGAACCTTGCTAACTCGCACCTGGACACACTCCAGCTCCGCAGATGAGAGACGCAAAGAGATCACCAGAGTCAAAGTAGACCTTACGAAGTGTGGCTATCCCATCGACGTCCTTGACAAGTGTGATCTACAGGAACGCGACGACCAACAGCAACGCCAACAGTGACGAGTCATCCACGAGGGCATTTATCCCATACTACCCCAACCTGTCACAACAGATCGGTAGAATCTTAACATCATATGGGATAAAATGCGTCCAACTCCCAGGCAAGAAACTGCGTTCTCTTATCTCCAACGTAAAAAACACCCGTCCCCACTCTTCTACAGAGCGGTTTGGTCTATCGCATCTCTTGCCGTGACTGCACCAGCTGCTACTTTGGAGAGACTGGACGTCGACTCGAGAAACGTCTCTCAGAACATAAAAGGGCGATCTGTTTGGCAGATGTAGAACATTCAGCTATCGCCGAGCATGTCTGGACAACCCGCCACGACATCGACCCACACCGCGATGTCGTGGTTGTGGACAGGTCCCACCATTACCTAAAGTGCACCTGATTGGAATCGTTAAATATAAAATGCTTGGATGCCACTTTGAACAGGAACAGTGGTTGCCAAGTTAACCCCATCACAGAGGCAGTAATTCTATCCATAGACAAACGCTGGCCATGTCACAGCCACAAACATCAACAAACAATTAACCACGCGCCTCACGCACCATCCTGGCAATGCACATCTCTATTCCAACTGCCATTCATGTATTCAATCTGAAGAAGGCTGCCTCCCAGCCGAAAGCTTATTAATTGTAACTCCAGTTTTGCTCTGAGAAACAAAATAAAATTTTTCGTAATGCTATATAAGCTTGCTTTCTTGCATCATATGCCTCTGCTAATGTTAATGCTTTTCATATGGAACAGTGTAAAAAAGGTTTATTGAAATCTAAGTATGATGTTCAAATTATTTTTTCATTTAGTTCCTTTGTTACTTTATCATGGTAACTAACCACAATCAGAGAATATTGTCTCCTTAACAAATCCATGTTGTGACTACTGCATAACTGAATTCCTATATAGATGCTCCTGCATTACTTCTAAATCAGTGTCTCCCTATTTTCCCTGGAACAGAAGTCAAACTTAGAAGTCTGTAATTAGTCAC
Source organism: Mastigoproctus giganteus (assembly GCF_048544385.1). Classification (NCBI taxonomy): domain Eukaryota; kingdom Metazoa; phylum Arthropoda; class Arachnida; order Uropygi; family Thelyphonidae; genus Mastigoproctus; species Mastigoproctus giganteus. The sequence continues at coordinate 59,831,226 of NC_143583.1, read as the reverse complement.
TTCGCCCTTTATTTCCCCTGTGTGAATAGGAGACACATTTGCACCTCTATAATCTGTAAGGACCACTCCTGAATCCAAGGATGCTCTCGTAATTATAGCCAAGGGTTTGCATACCTCTTTTCCTGCTTCTTTCAATATAAATGGTAGATTTTCAGTCCTAGATACCTTATTTAGTTTAGCTTTAACCATATCTCATCAACTCTCTTCTGAGTTACCCAAAATGCTATTCATATCTTGTGGGCAAATATGGTTTATCCCTTTCCTTAACATACGTAAAGAATTCTTTGTTACTTTTATTTTTATAAACATTTCATAATCTGCCTGGACATGACAGGATTTAAGGTTGTTGTGGCCCCCTAAAGCTATAACTTTTAAGAGGGCCCCCCCCAGTGAGTAAATTTTAGGTTTAATAAGGTTTCATGGTCATCAAAGGGTGCATATGAAATGCTACATACATAGTAATACATACAGTTTTATTAACTGTTAAAAAAAAAAAAAGACATCATTTTCATTAATTTTTGTTTAAAAAAATAAAGGCATGCATTGTAAAAACAACCAAAAGTAAATTGTGATAAATTGTTTTTTACGAAAAGTAAAAGCAGAAAGGCAAAACGTCTCTATAATAACAACAATAATTTTCATATTTTTGAATAGTTATGTTCATTATTTATAAATTATTAATTTTTTATTATAATTTTTTTCTATATTGACATGGAGTTCCCTTGTAATGTGAGGCCCTAAGCTGTATCTTGTCTAACCTATGCATAAATCTGGCCCTGTACCTAGAACTTTTAGTGACTTGACTGCAGACTAGTTTATAATTTCTGTAGGTTTCTGTGTCCTCTGATAATTTTTTATAAACATTCCATGCATTATTCTTCTCTGTCACTAGTGTCATCAATCATCAATTCATCTAACATCCACTTAGGTCTAAATCTTGAACAATGTCTCTTAGTCAGTAAAAAAAAAAAAAAGTGGCCTCTCTGAATACTTCCCATTGGGCTTTTACATTTTTTAACATCATTGGTCCATCACTGAAATCACCATTTCAAAAACAAAATCCCATTCCTTTATGCATGATGTAATTATTTCTTCGAATAATTCCCACCTCAATACACTGCCACCCAAAGGTTCCTTTACCTAATGATTCCTAATGCACGATGAATCATTGTTGATAATCAGATCAAGAATATTGCTTTCTCTTGTTGCTTCTCTAATATAATGGTGTAGAAAGCACTCATTCAGAAAATCTAGAAATGTTTTGAAGTGCATTAGCAACCACGAGTTCCACTTACTATCTGGGAAGTCTCTGATTTACTGGCTTATTCTGTTTGTCTGTTTAGTAATTCATTATACTTATACACTGTAATCATATGGCCTTTAACAAATGCCTATTGTTATTTTTGCTTATGTCATATTAAACTGTCACACTAAACTGACTCAACATTATACAGGCCATCCACATCAACTGGGTGCACTACCTTAGATTCTGTTTTTATAACAGAAGGAGAGAGTATAACTTCTCTCCTTCTATCTTGTCTGTCATTTCTCTACATTGTACTCACTGTATTCAAATTCCACTATTCCTGTTTATGAGTGACATCACATTTCCAAAATCTCTGCAAAGTACATTAGATGACTTAACGTTCTTCAGATTCATCAAATTTATTTACTACGCTTAGCAGTAGTGTATAAGCACATATATGTACACCTATGTTTACTCTTAACAACTCTCAGAGTTTTTGTTGTTTAACTGAACCAAAGAGATAATCCTAAACATGCTTGAAATGAAAGCATTTATTCTATTGTGCAATTAAAAAAATTAAAACAGATGATACAATTTTTAAAATTATTTATTACTACTTTTATTTATAATATACATACAATCGGTTTCCAATAAAAGCTGCCATGTCCACTACCTGGCTAAAAGAAGCTTGTGATGAACTATTTTTGCAGCTGACAGTATCTTAATTCCAGTACCACCCCACTGCAACAATCTATATATGAAGTTCACTGAAATTTTATATTTTTAGAATATTAATATTTTATAATAGGGGTGAAAATAAAGCTAAGCTGCAATTAACATCCCAACAAATTGTATTTTTTTTTTTCAGATAAAAGTTTTCAAATTTTTAAAATATAAAACATTTTATTAAAATATTCAAAATATTTTTTACAAATGGTTTAAAATATTTACAATGTTTAAAAATAAATGCTACCCATCCTGTGGTTTTACCAAAAGGATGGGTAGTATTGATTTGTTTAAGGAGTTACACCCTGTATGTACCTGATGAAAAGGTTTTGAATTTCTTTACATATTTAACTTTTCATTATTATATGCAGGATATCACTTTAGACAATGGTCCAAATTTATAAATACAGTGTCTGACTTTCACAGCTAATGGAGTATTCAAATATATTATGTTCATTTATTTCATAAACTCCATAATCTGATAACTTCTTCATTTTTGAAGAAGTTATCATCTGGAAGAATCAATGGCTACTCAGTAAGTGTAAAATATATCAACTAAAATATATCCTTCACAAAATATATCTTGCAAGCTATGAACCTAACCATTGGGAATGGTCCCAATGGTTCACTGGGACCATTCATCTCACCTTTTGAATGTACTGCAGTTCACAGACATTTCTGAGAGTCAAATCCCCAAAAAACAGCAAGGTTTCACTGTTTCATAATATTCCCATATCTTGATGGAGGGTATAAAATAGGAGCAATAGTCCCTAATGTAAACCCTTGTCCAATAAGTTGCAAAAGATCACTGTATAAATGAAGCCAGTGTGTAATAAAAATTATAACTTTTTGTATTGTTTTGCATGAAAGTGACTACCATATTTGTCAGTTTATAAGACACACTTTTTTTCCTTATAAATACCTTAAAAAATCACCCTGCACCTTAGAAGCTGAAAGTGGCAATACAGCACATGCACAAAACCAAGAGTCAACGTATAGTAGTTAACGGATGGAGTTTAGTAGTAAAAGGATGGGACTTAGAGAGTACAGGCATTCTGTCTGTTAATAGACACTGTCTAAAACACTGATGGATCCAATATCTTTCTATTTTAGAAGATTTAAGAAAAGTTTAGTTGGCCTGCCTGCCTAAAATCCACTCATGCACACCTTGTCGATGGTAAACCCATGTTACGTCACTTTGGTAGCAACGAATTTGTAGAGTGGTTCACTTCAAGATGCCTGGTCAGAGTGAAGAGGAAAAGACCAAACCTTCCAGTACATGACAAAACAAATGGCCCTCAGTCTCCAGTGGCTTTCACTCCTCCTCTTAAGGCAGCAAGAAGATCAGAGCGGAAGCAGAGAGTGCTAAGAATCTCTGGGTACGACCAGGCTGCCATGCAAGGGAACTGAACATGGCCTGTTACAATGCAAGATTACTCATCGGTGAAGATAGGATATTAGAGTTGGTTAAGAAATTAGAGAATGTGAATTGGAATATCACTGGTTTGGCTGAAACAAGAAGAAATGAATCACTTAAGTTTTTCAAGTGGAAATCTGCTATACTCCAATGGAAACAGTGAAAAGAGTGAAGGTGGAGTTGGCTTTCTGTTCCATAAAGATTCAAAAAACAACATTTTGTAATTCAAAAGTATATCACCAAGGGTGTCAAAACTGCTTCTCAGGATTTCTAAGAGGTACAAACTAAAGGTTATAATGATTTATGCACCAACATCGAGTCATTATGATGAAAAGGATGAAGAAATTCAGACTTCTAGATGAACAAAAAACTCACTACACCATTATTATGAGGGACTTCAATCCTAAGGTTGGAAAGAGACAAAACAGTTCAGAAATGAAAACTATAGAAATTTTGGAATTGGTGAAAGACTTGTGGAATTTGCAGCATCTCGAGGAATATCAGTAATTAACACTTTTTCCAAGAAAAGGGTGAAAAGAAAGTGGACATGAAAGAGAACAAATGGATTAACAACTAATGAAATTGATTTTATCCAAACTAACAGAAGACAGTAATAGTAATCGTGGCATGTGATGCAAGAAAGCAATCATATGAGCTTACGTAGCAATGAGACTCTGATGAGTATAATAAGAAACTGTACACGGAAATAGAGTGGGCCAGTAAATCAGGTCTTATAATGGGGGATTTTAATTTCCCAGATATTGAACGGAATTTGGGGGCTGGTCGCTCACACACTAGCAAGACTTTTGTGGATTTATTGGATGATTGTTTTCTACATCAGCATGTTCAGCATGCAACTAGAGGGAGCAATACTCTTGATTTGATTATCAGTAGTGATTCTTCATGCATTAAGAATCTGCAGGTAAATGAACCACTAGGTGGCAGTGATCACAGTGTGCTGAAGTGGGATTTACTCAAAGAGGTAACTACCATTAGGGGTAAAGGGAAAGGTTATTGCTTTCGTAAAGGCGACTACGATGGACTGAGACAGTATTTAAATTCTATACAGTGGGACCAATTGATGATGTTACCAACAGCAAATTCAAAATGGGAAGCATTCAAAGAACTTATCTTGGAAGCTACTAGGCTTTACATACCAACTAAGAAATATTGTTCAAGGTTTAGGCCTAAGTGGATGTCAGATGAACTAATGAGACATATGGCAGAGAAGAAAAATGCATGGGATACATACAAATTAACACGTGAAACAGAAGCCTATGATAGATACAAGTTGATCTGTAACCAAGTTACAAAGGAGGTTAGGCAGGCGAAGGCAGATTACGAGAAATCTTTGGCAAGGGATGCAAAGAAAAACAGCAAAGAGTTCTTTAATTATGTAAACTCTAGAAGGAAAGGGATGAATCAGATTGGTCCACTTGATATTGATGGGTCAACTGTTGATGATCCTGCTCAGGTAGCTAACAAACTGAATGAATATTTTGCAGCGACATTCACACGAGGAGTTATTCAGCGAGGGGAATGCCAGAGGTGTATTCAACTCTGGCAGTAAGCTAGAGAATCTTGTAATAACTAAGAGTAAAGTGGAGGAGAAATTGTTGAAGATAAACACAAGAAAGGCACCCGGGGTGGATGGGATCTATCCAGTTATATTAAAGGAGGCAGCAGAGGAAGTAAGCAAACCCTTAGCCATAATTATGAGAGCTTTCTTGGACTCAGGGGAGGTACCCACAGATTGGAGATGTGCAAATGTGACCCCAATTCACAAAGGAGGATCAAAGGCTGGCACAAGTAATTATAGACCTGTGAGTTTAACTTCTGTTCCAGGAAAATTCATGGATGCACTAGTTAAAGAAGCACTGCAGAATCATTTAGACAAGACTTCAGTTATAGCTCGGACACAGCATGGTTTTGTTAAGGGGAAGTCTTGCCTGACCAATTTGATTGGATACTATGATGCAGTCACAAAGGAACTGGATGCAGGCAATAACTTTGATATTAGCATTAGCAGAGGCATTTGATGGAAGAAAGCAAGCTTATGCAGCATCAGCCAAAAAAAAAAAAAAAAAAGAAACCCACTTCCACTTCACCCCTCTGTTCGTTCAAAATACCTGTCCAGCTGAGCCTTAAACTTATTTAGGCTATCAACCTCCACCACAAGGGAAGGGAGTCTGTTCCACCAACCAACCACCCGCTGGGTAAAGGCAAATTTCCGCATGTCTATCCTACATCTGTCTTTCCTCAATTTGAATTTATGCCCTCTCAGGTGATTTTTCTGAGCTAGAGGAAGAATCCCATCAGCATTGAGCATGCTTAAACCATTCAAGGCTTTATACACCTCTATCAGATCACCTCGCTGGTGCCTAGTCTCCAGACACTGTAATTTGCAAAACTTAAGCCTTTCTTTGTAAGAGCACCCCTTTGTTCCATTCACTAATCTTGTTGCCCTTCTCTGTACTCGTTCCAGCAGCTCTACATCTTTCTTGAAATGAGGCCTCCAGACCTGTATACAGTACTCTAGGTGTGGCCTGACCATTGCCTTATACAATGGAATAATCACCTCCTTATCCCTGCTGGAAAAATTCCTGTATATCATTGACAATACTCCATGAGCTACTCTTGCAGCCCGTCTGCACTGCTCAGAGAACTTCATATCTGCCTGCACAACCACCCCCAAGTCCCTTTCATTCTCTACCACTGTCAGTGTAGTACCACAGAGTTGATACGTTGCTCTGGGGTTGCTGTTTCCCATGAGTAGTACTTTACATTTGTCAATGTTAAACTTCATTTGCCACCTCTCAGCCCATCTGCTCAACCTTTCCAGATCCTGTTGCAGCAGCATAGTGTCAGTAGTGTCCTTGACAACCCTGCCAACCTTTGTATCATCTGCAAACTTGGACATTAAGCTTGATATACCATCATCAATATCATTTATAAATACAGAAAACAATAATGGACCCAACACTGAGCCCTGAGGGACTCCACTAATAACATTAGTCCACGATGAGCAGTGTCCATTGATTACCACTCTCTGTCTTCTCCCCCTCAACCACCCCTTTATCCATAGCAGCAATTTGCCTCCAATGTCACACTGCTCCAATTTGTGTAGCAGTCTTCCATGTGCAACAGTATCAAAAGCCTTTCTAAGATCCAAGTATATAATATCAAAGTTATTCCCTGCATCCAGTTCTTTTGTGACTGCATCATAGTATCCAATCAAGTTGGTCAGGCAAGACTTCCCCTTAACAAAACCATGCTGTGTCTGAGCTATAACTGAAGTCTTGTCTAAATGATCCTGCAGTGCTTCTTTAACCAGTGCCTCCATTAATTTTCCTGGAACAGAAGTTAAGCTCACAGGTCTATAATTACTTGTGTCAGCCTTTGATCCTCCTTTGTGAATTGGGGTCACATTTGCACATTTCCAGTCTATGGATACCTCCCCTGAGTCCAAGGAAGCTCTCATAATTATGGCTAAGGGTTTGCTTACTTCCTTTGCTGTCTCCTTTAATATAACTGGATAGATCCCATCCACCCCGGGTGCCTTTCTTGTGTTTATCTTCAACAGTTTCTCCTCCACTTTACTCCCAGTTATTTCAAGATTCTGTAGCTTACTGCTAGAGTTAAATACACCTCTGGCATTCCCCTTGCTGAATAACTCCTCATGTGTGAATGTCGATGCAAAATATTCATTTAGTTTGTTAGCTACCTGAGCAGGATCATCAACAGTTGACCCATCAATATCAAGTGGACCAATCTGATTCATCCCCTTCCTTCTAGAGTTTACATAAGTAAAGAACTCTTTGCTGTTTTTCTTTGCATCCTTTGCCAAAGATTTCTCGTAATCTACCTTCGCCTGCCTAACCTCCTTTGTAACTTGGTTGCATATCAACTTGTATCTATCATAGGCTTCTGTGTCATGTGTTAATTTGTAAGTATCCCATTCATTTTTCTTCTCTGCCATATGCCTCATTAGTTCATCTGACATCCATTTTGGCCTAAACCTTGAACAATATTTCTTAGTTGATATGTAAAGCCTAGTAGCTTCCAAGATAAGTTCTTTGAATGCTTCCCATTTTGAATTTGCTGTTGGTAACATCATCAGTTGGTCCCACTGTATAGAATTCAAATACTGTATCAGTCCATCGTAGTCGCCTTTACGGAAGCAATAACCCTTCCCTTTACCCCTAATGGTAGTTACCTCGTTGAGTAAATCCCACTTCAGCACACTGATCACTGCCACCTAGTGGTTCATTTATCTGCAGATTCCTAATGCATGAAGATTCACTACTGATAATCAAATCAAGAGTATTACTCCCTCTATTTGCCTCCCGAACATGCTGATGTTGAAAACAATCATCCAATAAATCCGCAAAAGATTTGCTAGTGTGCGAGTGACCAGGCCCCAAATTCCAGTCAATATCTGGGAAATTAAAATCCCCCATTATAAGACTCTGATATACTGGACCACTCTATTTCCCTGTACAGTTTCTTATTATACTCATCAGAGTCATTAGGCCTATAGCACACTCCTACTCTCAATTTTGATCTCCCAATGTCACACCAAACTGACTCGACACTGCACTGTCCAGCAATGTCGACTGGCTTGACTTCCTTGGATTTTATGTGTTTCTTAACTAATAGCATAACCCCTCCTCCCTTCCTACCTGTCTATCCTTTCTGTAGATGTTGTACTCCCCAAATTCCAGTTCTGCATTCCTTATATCTGTGTGACACCACGTCTCAGATATCCCAACAATATCTGCCTTTGATGTTTTGAGCAATAACTCAAATTCATCAAATTTATTTACTAAACTCCTGGCATTGGTGCACACGCAAGTATACATGCATTTGTTTCTATTCTTAGCTATCCTAACCCAACCCATGAGTTTACTTGTACCACAATGATTCTCAGCAGTCTCTGAAATATCCTGCATCTTGTTTTTCACGCTTCTGCTCATTCCAATAGAAGCAGTGCAAGAATCCCTTTCACCTCTGCCAGTGGCTACTGTTAATCTACACTGCCTCGATAGCATCAGCAAATATTTTTGCACCCTTTCTATTTAAGTGTATCCCATCCCTGTAGAAGCAGTCTCTCCTTTTAACAAGTACAGACTAGGCTGAAAACAATTCTACCCCTTGAGCCTTGCACAATCTTTCCAGGGCCAAATTGATCGACAAGACTCTCATCATATACTCCCTCCTATCGTGTCTGGGTAGAATTGCAGACACTTTCAAATTCAACCCTAATTCACGGCTTTTTTTCAACAGTGACCTGTACTTGTTAAGTAATTCTGCCGGTCTCCTACTCTTGATATCTTGATATCATTAGTGCTAACGTGTACAACTATATCACCTTTTGTGCCCTTAAAAGATGATATCTGCTCTACAACGTCATCAACCTTTGCTCATGGCAGACATACCCTGGTCTTGTTCCACCTATCCTTTTTACAAAGCATGTTCCCCATTTCCCTGACAATAGAGTCACTAACAACTAGTACTTCCTCTGGGACCAGTGCATTCTGCCTTGGGGGTTGCCGCTGTGTAGCGTGATGACAAAATGCAAGCTCTGACGTTGATGTGGGCAGCTGAGAGCTTGATGGGCTCCTCAATTTAGTTCCTTCAAGGGCATCCATCCTGTCCTTCAAGCTCTCATATAGGCCCATAACAACACTGAGTTGCTGTCTGATTTTGTTACAACTCCTTGCATCGCGCACACACAAAGACATCCTCCATGGCAATATCATGTCCCATACCCGAATGCTCCACAAACATCATGCAAGCAGTGTATTTTAAAAGGCTGTGATTCAGAAGGCAACTGCCACCCTCAGTTCTCCTCCGGGCCACTGCACTTCCATTAGCTTGAGCCTTTTGCTTTGCTGCTCTGGTCTGATTCATGATTTCGATTAATTTCGATACAATTTCAATTTCAGTTCAAAATTATAACCCTAAACTTGTATCCAAACACAGTTATAATGGTATATATATTTTTCAGTGTCAAATATTAATTATCTATGAGTTCCCTTTATATAACTTCCGTATCAGTTATGTATTAATTAATTATGTTACGTTTGTAATCTAAGTCGTTATATGTATTTATTAAAAGTACAATTTAATTGACAATGAAGTTCAACAAGTTTAATAGATTCTACCGATCAACTGACAATATTATAACCTATTGTATGACAAAGGCGGCAAGTTACGAACGGTAAATCTATGGACACTTAAGTATTAATTAACTTTCTAATCTCGCTGTCTAAATTCAGAATAATCTAACGATCCTGACTAGGTCTATAAGCTACTTATAGAAAATAATTTGATGTAATAATTGTCAATAAAGCGGCTAAATATGGCTACAAAACTTCTCGTTCAGCGGAGCTGCAACTTGTAACACGTGGATTTGATACCCTTACCGATACTTTTAGGCAATTACAAGGTCGAGTAAAAAATAAATACACCAGATTAATCAGAAAATCACAAAATAATGCTATACTACTAAATTTAAATCAAAAGTTTTAGAAAAACAATAATTTCAAATCAATAAATAAGAAAAATCCACTTAGCAGCTTTGAACACGTCTGGCTCCTACTAGCCTCGTCAGCAGTTATGCAGAGTTAGTAAGGATTTCAGACTAAAGATGAAGATGGCTAAAACAAAGGTAATGATGAACAACTATGCCGCAGAAAGGGATATAATCATTGAAGGAGCAGTAATTGAAAAGGTGGATTCATGTATTTATCTGGGACAAGTCATTAGCTGTAATACTGATAAATGGATTGAAGTCAAAAGAAGAATACATTTTGGATGGATAGCATTCAGGAAATATAGCCACATACTGAGGAGCAATATCTCAATCTGTATAAAAACATTATGGGAATCCTGTTGTCTCGAAACTTAACTAGACAACTTATGTGATTGAAAAGTTAACTACTATACATTAATACATCTTTCAGTAATTACCAGGCTGTTGTTGGAGTAACAAGTGAATTCTAGTTATGCATTTAAGCCCTAATCAATGGCAGGCGCATCAAGGAAGCAAAATTATACTATTGGATTTAAGCTAAAAATAGTACAATATGCCAAAGAACACAGGAACAGAGCAGCAGAACGAAATTTCGGACTACTGCCCACTGAGAAGATGATTTGTCAATGGAAGAAGCAGGAAGTTTTATTACAAGAAGTTGATAATACAAAGCATAACCTTCATAAAATTTCAACTAAACTGCCAAATTTGGAAGATAGAGTTAGCTTTCTGTTCCATAAAGATATAAAAAACAACATTTTGGAATTCACAAGTACATCACCAAGGGTGTCAAAACTGCTTCTCAGGATTTCTAAGAGGTACAAACTAAAGGTTATAATGATTTATGCCAACATTGAGCCATGATGATGAAAAGGTTGAAGAAATTTAGAGACTTCTAGATGAACAGAAAACTCACTACACCATTATTATGAAGGACTTCAATCCTAAGGTTGGAAAGAGACAAAACAGTTCAGAAATGAAAACTATAGAAATTTTGGAATTGGTGAAGACTTGTGGAATTTGCAGAATCTCAAGGAATGTCAGTAATTAACACTTTTTCCAAGAAAAGGGTGAACAGAAAGTGAACATGAAATAGAACAAATGGATTAACAACTAATGAAATTGATTTTATCCACACTAACAGAAGACAGTAATACTAATAGTAATCATGGCATGTGATGCAAGGAAGCAAGCATATGAACTTATGTAGCATCAGCCAAAAAAAAAAAAAAAAATTCACACAACCATTCCCTCTAGATGTTTGTCCAGTTCCTCCTTAAATTTATTTAGCCTGTCAACTTCCACAACGACAGATGGAAGTTTGTTCCAACAGTTGGAAGATAACTTGTGTAGTTGGATAATGGAACTTAGATCCGACCGGGCTAGCCAGGTGGGTTAAGTGCCTGCCCAGCAACCCAAAGGTCGTGGGTTCGAATCCCGCCTTGGGCTTGGATATCACGATGGTGCCGCACCTCCGGTTAGGGTTGGATTTCATGGCCACGATACACGAAGGAAGCAGGAAAAAACTGGTTCCTTCGTGTATTGCTCACATCATACGAAATAAATAAATAAATAAAATGGAACTTAGAGACATGGGTATTGCAGTGAGTACTAAAATGATAACAGCAGAAGCACTGAAATGAGCAGCTGATATTGGGATACATGACTTTAAAGGAACTGAATCTTGGTGTTATTGCTTCATGAAAAGAAACCGGTTAAGTTTATGCATAAGAACTAGCATAGCCCAGATTACGCCTGCTAAGTACGAACAGAAAAAATTCGATTTTCATAAATTTGTCCTTAATGCTAGAAAACGAAGAAACTACAAACTTAGCGAAATCAGGAATATGGATGAAATTCTGTTGACTTTTGATGTGCCATCCAATAAAACCTTAAATCTGAGGGGGCAAAAATCTATAACTATTAAAACCACTGGACATGAAAATACACTACACTGCAGTTTTAATTTGTTGTACTGATAGGACCAAACTTCTGCCAATGTTCATTTTTAAAAGAAAACTTTACCGAAAGATAAACTGCCAAATGGAATTCATGTACTTGTACAACTGAAGGGATGGATGGATGGATGGATGGATGGATGAAGACTGTATCAAGGATTAGTTTGTAAAAGTTTGGTCCAAGCATTCTGGTGGACTACCTGTGTAAAAATGCACTTAGTATGGGATCAGTTTAGAGTACATAAGACTGAAAGCATCCATTTATTCCAGGTGGCTTAACTTCCCAGTTACAGCCATTAGATGTTAGCATCAACAAGCCATTTAAGAATAACATGCTGGAGCAATGGAATAAATGGACGATAGAGGGGAACCATAATATGGCACCTGCAGGAAGGGTGAAACATCCATCAATAGCACAAGTGTGTAAATGGGTGCTGAATTCATGGTATGATGTTAACACTGAAATTGTGGTCAAGTCGTTTAAAAAATGTGGTATAAGTAATGCAATGAATGGCACTGAAGATCATTTATTGTATGAGAGTGACAGTGATACTAGTGAAGAGGATGATAATAATGATGATCAAGTCAGTAATGAATCTGAAGTTGAATAAATAATACTAAAATAATAAGAGTAATAATCCTATACCTTTCTTTATTGGCTTTTTGGTTTTATTTTCACTGAATTTTAAATTTCCATTGTATTAACAATAAATTTTTTTCTCAAGTTTTTTTTTTTTAAATTTACCATTCCAAAATTAGGATGCATCTTCCATGCTGCAGTGTCTTATAAGCCGACAAATACAGTATTCAAAAGAAAACCTTTCAGTAAAGCAAAAGAATACAGTAGAACTTCAATTATCCATCAGGGTATGAGATCAAGGGGTGCCTCCGTAGCCAGGTGGGAAGGAGCAGCAGTGCGTAGCACACGCTTCTTGATTAGACCGGGGATCGAGCCCGTCACCACCAAATATGGAGGATGCGGAAAGGTCAAGGGAATGACCACCGCATATTCCCTGAGCAATATGGCCTTAGTTGCTAATGCTCCTAAAAACCAAATAACAAACAAACGAGATCAAGAACATGAGGGAAAATCGAACAGATGGATAATAGAATGCATACATTAAAAACATTATACATATAACAGACTGGGTCATCTAACTTGTTTATTTCATTACATAATACATAACCTAATGAAATTTAATTAAACTTTAATTATTATTTATTTTTTACTGGGTCATCAAAAAATCATAGTACAGATATCTACATACATACCTGTTTTTAATATTTTGACTTACATTTGAATTAAATATTTTGAATTAAATTGGTCTAGTAAAAAATTTAAAAGAAAACAATATTACATAAATAAATTTTTTTTTTCTAAAAAATTCAGTCAATTTCTTTTGTTTCATTACCCCTTTTGGGAGGCAATGTTATGAAGCGTAGCATCTGCTTCTTCTTGTACCCTGAACCACTCGACGCACTTTGACAACATAGTTTCAGCTTCACAGTGACTAATTATGTTTGTTGTTCAGCAGCAGCTTATTCTTCTTCTTCAGTTTCAGAATAACCCGAAATTGTCATAACTCTTTGCACAATTTCATCATCGTCTAAAATTTCGCAACATCCATTTTGTCCATATCCAGGCAATCATTTACTTCCTCTATCAAAATATTTTTAAAACCAGGAACATTCAAACATAACTGCAAAATTTCAGTTTCTTTTGGAATGGTTTCTGTATCAGTTGAATATATTTCTGGCCACAACTTATTCTAGCTTCTTTGTATTGTTTGAACTGGAACATCATTCCAGGCATCAGCGACACTGAAAATTGCGTCTTTTATAGTGTAGCTTTTCCAAAACTATCACATCTAATTTATTTTCTGCTGAAACAAGTTTTTGAATGAATATTTTACGATAATGACGTTTCATACTCTCAATCACGCCTTGGTCCATCGGTTGAATGAGAGATGTCATGTTTGTTGGCAGAAAGTGACATGACATTTTGCTATCATTGCTTTTTAAATCACACACGTATGTGAATGGGATTGACTAGGCACATTGTCCAGTAGCATTGCATATTGTGGTAAACCTTTTGATGCCAAATGTGATATGACGTGTGGTACAAATATTTTATAAAATCAATCATGAAATATATCTTGGCTCATCCATGCGTTGTTTTGTGAGAAATATTTAACTGGTAAAGCGTTTAAATTAATATTTTTAAATGATCCAGGCTTTTTTGGTTTTCCTATAACAACCAAAGGCAATTTATGACTACTGCTGGCATTAGACAGCAGTAGTCATAAATTGCTAGTGATGTGATCTTTTTGCATCTTATATCCTGGTGCCATATGTTTAGTCATTGAGGCCAGTGTCTTTTGAGGTAGTGCTCTCCAATTAAGGCCAGTCTCATCAGAGTTGTATGTTTGGTCTTTAACCAAACTTCGATAAGCTATTTGCTTCTGTAGTTTTTCACGATAAACAGAAATTGCTGCACTATCTGTACTTAGCTTCTCATCCTGGATTGCCAACTGTCAAATATCAAGATGAAACTTAAATTTGTCCAACCATCTGATGCTAGCCTTGAATGAAGGATCTCCACCTAGTTTTTTTATTGATTTCAATGGCTTTTTCGATTATTATAGGTCCCAACAATAGAATTCCTTGGCTACATTTTTGAAGAAACCATTGAAACAATGCAGTATCCCATTGTTCATTTTTAGCAAGCTTCATTGTTGTACAACTTTTAATATTACTGTCAGTAGTTTCCATTTTCGACATGTGGTTTTCAATTTTGTCTGCATTGTGCTTTATATCATTTACTGTTGTTCTTCCTATTCCATAAACCGATGCTATACTTCTAGCACTTTCACCTTTTCTTAGACGTTTGACTATTTAAATTTTTTGTGATAATCCCAACACTACTCGTTTACATTTCTCTGTCATTTCAATGGGTTTGCTAAATAAAAATGATTAAAATATGAAACAAGAAGTTAAAGTATAACTGTATACAGTGAGTTATAAACAAAGACTGAGTGACACATGGCACCAATATCACAATGCATTAAGACGTAGTGGGATTAAGTGATGGTTAACAGAGACTGACAGTAAATAGGGTGACAGACAACCAAAGTTCTACTGTACATACTATTTCACATATCATACCAATCGTGAAATATACATCACTACAACATAAAAACAAAATAAGTTATGTCTCTCTCTCTCAGCTACAAGTCAAACAAAAATTGTGTTGAGGGCCAGAAGAATTTCACCAGGTACTGTTTCTGCCTAGCTAGCCTCAGCAATAGCATGAATGCAGATATACATTAAGCAGTGCCTACATATTCAAAACTAGTGCCTATTAGCTTCATTATTTATTGTTTTATATTAAATTTATTTGTTATTTATTATTTTATTATAATTGTTAATACAATTAAAGCCAACTTATCTTCATTAAAGTTTACTTCTGTTAACACTCAGTGGTCTTCTCCAGGTTACTATCCAAAATATACCATTGGTTGTCAGTTTAATTTATTAAGTTATGAATCATATTTCTGTGTGGAATGTGTGGAATGTAGAATACTAGAAACTTCTTAAATTTCTCTGTACACTTCTTATCATAATTTTGCAGTACATAAAAGCCATATGTGAAAGTTTGCAACAGTGGCAAGATGGTGTTATGTCAACCTGCAGTCTTCCCAACTTGACCAAGAGAAAATGGCAATAAGCAATTAACTACTTGCCACCATGTACTCATCCCTTTGCATAGTGTTCAAAAAAACCTCACTATGCACAGATATACTGTGAAATCTTTTAACTGTCACTACAAGAAAGAAGCGAGGAGTTTAGCAAACAGATGTTTCAGTATAGAAAAAAAATATTAGTTTTCATTATTTTTCTTTTGTTGGAAGGATTTTTCTGTGAGTGACTAGTTTCAATAAGAATGTATTGCCATATTTTTATTGCCAGGTTATTAAAGGTTGTTCTTGAAGAGGATTTCATCTTGCACTGTTTATTCATCTTGCAGAATACAATAGGGCTCTCCTCTGGGCCCTCCACTGTTCATATATTTCAATGACCTTGCAACAGTGCTTCAAACTTTCAATGCCAAATGGCAAAAATTTTCTGATGAGCTTAAAGTCTACAAGGTTATTGATTCAATCTCCAATGCTCATACTTTAGAGTCTTGTCTCAAATTCACAACATACCAAACTGAGGAAAGACAATTGTAGAACAGATGTGCAGAAATTTGCCTTTAGCCAGCGGATAATTGATTGGTGGAACAGACTTCCATCTTTTGTTGTGGAAGTTGATAGCCTAAATAAATTTAAGGCTAAGCTGGACGGACATTTGGAACAAATGGGAGGTTTTTTTTTTTTTTTTGCTGATGCTGCATAAGCTTGCTTTCTTGCATCATTTGCCTCTACTAATGCTAATACCAGCTCAGTGAAAACAAAAATAAATACAAGTGCAAGCTATGTCAGTTTTTTCAGATATCAGCTGAAACCTTTAATACTATTGAATTATCATGTTGATTAGGAAGAAGTCGAAGTTGTTGATCCCATCAGAGATTGTGTTACCATATGTCATCTGCATTAATTTGCTCATATAAATAGCATTATTCCAAATGCTACAGAACCTTGCAGGCATAACCAAGTAGCATCTCAATATTTACATAGTAGCACCTTGAAAGCTATGTTTTTTTGTTATTTTTAATCCAACAATAAAGGTAGTTTATACTCCAAGCTACCTTTACTGATGGATTAAAAATAAATTATATAATTAAACTAGAAATTGACAAATATGTCACATAAAAACAAGTACCATTATTCATCATGGAAAGCACAAAGGCCCAAATATTAGCTAGGAAAGATACAACTATAGCTTGTATTAATTCTTTTGAGGTTGCTTTGCTTTGGTGTGTAACTTTTACACCAAAAACAAAAATGTAGAAATTTAAAAAAAATAATTAATTAAAATTAAGTATGTTTGAATTTTAGTATTCCTTCACCACCGTGCCTGTTCCAGTGCTAATTTTCCACACACACCTTTGATTTGTCTGCTGGCTTCACTATTCCAAGATTTCACTGTATGATAGTCGGGAAGCATTTTTTTTTTTTTTTTTGGATAACAAGACTGATGTTATTATTAAAGATATCTGTTCATATTATCCAATATAAGATCAAAATTAAGAATAAAATTTTAGTGTCCCATTCTAAACACTATTTCTTGATTTTTTTCCCCAAAAACTGACTGATGAACATAAAACACCAAGTACCCACTCTTGGATTTTTCTGTCATTCATTGTTGCAATGAATGACAGAAATGTGATATTTTGGAACTTAAAATGGCAGATGCTTCCTGATTAAGGTTCAGGAGGTTCTTTATCTTTCTGTATACTTGGGAGGAAAGTAATGGTTACTCTTGATAGCTCCCTGCTTATATCTAACATATCATTCACATGTTCTGGCATTTACAAGAAACTGATCTCAACAAAGAGAACTGATAGCAGAGTTGAGCAATCACCGGTGCTGCTTGACCTAATACATGTTGACCTAATAATGTTGCCACTTGCATTAGACAATTACTGAACAGGGATCCCACACTAAGAGATAGGACCTCACTTTCTATAGATGATATTTGCAATGATTTAAGTGTATGTTTATCAGGTAGCCTGCTTGTGTTTGAAAACTCTTTATACTGGCAGATCATAATTCTCTGTCTACTTCCATTCAGTTTACCACAGTTTAGCAAGATCAGCTTCTCATCATGTGAATTAGAAACTGATTTGTGCCTGGAAAGTCTGAATTTTGAGCTACTAATTTATTAACAATAAGTCAAAATTGCACAATATTGCACAACTGTCCTAATATATTAATCATGGATACATTCCAGTTTCCATGTGGACAGAAATGTTAAAATTAATAGTCAGGATGCATGTTACTAGGTACAGGTCTCTCCTCTCTCATCCCAGAGGTGCAAAGGTGTATATTTGGAAATAAGGTCATGGTTCCTTTTGAGGAAACTAGAATGAGCCCCTTTATTAAATTTTTGGGAATTATCTGATTACCTTGTTAAAAAAAATTACTTTGATAAAATTTAACAGGCTATTTTAAAGGATGACTCTTAGCTGAAATTAATTAGAACCTCCCTGGCACCATTTTATAGAATGGTGTGAATTGTGAGACATACTCTTAATCTCCTGTTTGTTAGCAGTAAACCGATTATTTCTACTGCTTACATTTCTCACTAACTGGCCTTGTCTAAGCATCTTTTTAGTGTCTTATGCAATTATCATATTGGACATATTTAACTTCTTAGCAGGAAACAATGTTATTTCTAAAGTAAAATATAGTATTCCTCCTAGGTTGTGGAGTATACCATACTGGTTAAATAAGGCAGAGATGTGAGGATTGTGTCCAGGAGTACAATCGGTACAGCCAATTTTGCTCATCCTGCTCTAGCTGAACATTATTGCTTGTAAGCAGCATACTAATCTTCAACCACAATCCATTATTGAAATAACTAACACTACTTATATGATTTTTGACATCGCTCATGGCTGAAAGCACTATATATATATATTTATATATATATACAGGGTTCTCCATGTAAAACCGGCCCACCTCATACTGGTGTGATATTCATTTTTGTTCAAAGAATGAATTTTAGCTAAATCATTTCAGTTTGTATTGCTCAACATACAGTTGGTGTTTGGCACTCATAAGTGACAGGCGTGTGAGAGTATCGTCAAAAATGCCATATTCTGTGCAAGAAAGGATTTTTATAATGGAAGCCTATGTACGTACTGGCTCTTTTAAGGAAACACAGGAATTGTTTTCTGAGAAATTTCCTATTGCTACTATCCCAGCAAGGAGTAGTATTCAGTGCTTACTTGCAAAATGGCAGACAACAGGTTCCACTGTAAATGCACCAAGAAATCGTCTACCCTCTGTTAGGACTCCAGATGTGGTGTTGAACATTCAAAAGAGAATTTTAGCTAGTCCTGGAAAATCTATCAGGAAATTGTTGCAACAAACTGGAGTGAAACGAGCTTCTTGTTTTCGTGTACTTTATAACCTGAAATTGAAGCCCTATCATGTGATATGTGTCCAAGAATTACTCCTACCTGATGCAGCAAAATGTCTGAATTATTGTGATTGGCTCCTTAACAAGATTGCAGATGGCAAACCGACCCACTGCTTTATTTCATGAGTAATGAGGCATGGTTCCATCTTTCTGGTAATGTGAATTCTCATAACACTCGATACTGGTGTGCTGAAAATTCTAACAACTTACATCAGAAACTACTTCACGACAAGAAAATTGGGGTATTCCAGATCCCAAAATAACTCTGCAATGTACTTTTACCATCCCACCTTTCATTTTTGTCAAGCCACCAGTGTCAGTCTTTAGTCAGCTGTTGTTTGGATTGGGTGTGTTATCCGTTGTGTGAGTTTGCACTAATGCATTTTTGTTTGTTATTTCTATTTCGTTTTAGTTATTTTATTATTTTTGAATTTAGTTAATTTTTATTTTTTGTAGGGCTTATTAGACATGGATAGATTTATAATTAAAAAATGTAAGTTAAATGATGACAATGAATCAAGTGTAGCTGGAACTAGTTCTGGTAGTATAGCACATAGTACATTTAGTGTTAGTTCTAAAAACCATTGAAGGCGCCTCCGTAGCCAGGTGGGAAGGAGCAGCAGTGCGTAGCACACGCTTCTTGATTAAACCGGGGTTCGAGCCCGTCACCACCAAATACGGAGGATGCGGAAAGGTCAGGGAATGACCACCGCATGACCCGGAGCAATATGGCCTTAGTTGCTAATGCTCCTTAAAAAAAAAAAAAAAAAAAAAAACCAAAAAAACCATTGTGCGAAAGTATAATGAAGACTTTTTTTGTCCTTCGGATTAAAATCTGAAGAAGAGCAACAATGTCCTAAGTAAGGTGTCCGAGTTGTTCGTAGTGAGAAACTGGCAAGTCAAGCAGTGTTTCCAAGTAAACTGAAAAAACACCTTCACACAAAGCACTCACATTTATGTGAGAAACCAGTTGAATATTTTAAAAGTCTTATAGCTGATGAAATGCACCAGGGCTAAAAAATGGACCAAAATCACAACTATTTCTGACAAAGCTCAAGAAGCAACCTATGCTATTGCTGAAATTTTGGCAAAAAAGATGAAATCACATACAACTGCTGAGTCAGTAATTTTACCAGCATGCTGTAAAATTGTAAATATTATGTTTGGCAAAGAATATGAAAAAGAGATTTTGAAAATTCCTATGTCTGATAACACTATTAGTCGGCATGCATAAGACATGTCTCAAGACGTCTTGAGTCACAAGTGATAGCTAACATTAAAGAAGCCGATTTTTTTGCCATCTAGTTGGATGAGTCAACTGACATCACTGGAAAAGCTCAACTCCTGGCATTCAGCAGGTTTGTTTGTAATGGAGACATCATTGAACAATTTTTATTTTGCAAACCACTTTTATTTTGCACACAAAAGGCCAAGATATTCTTGATGTTGTTGAGAGTTATCTCACAATTTTTGTGAGATAACTGTCACTTTTATTTTGCATACACACAATTATCTCACAATATTTGTGAGATAACTGTCACTTTTATTTTGCATACAAATTAATGGGTGACATGGAAGCCTATGGTAGATATAAGTTGGTCTGTAACCAAGTCACAAAGGAGATTAGGCAGGCAGAGGCAGACTACGAAAAATTCTTGGCAAAGGATGCAAAGAAAAACAGAAAAGAGTTCTTTACATATTTAAACTCGAGAAGGAAAGGGATGAATCAGATTGGTCCACTGGATATTGATGGTTCAACAGTTGAGGATCCTGCTCAGGTGGCTAACAATCTAAACGAGTACTTTGCATCCACATTCACGCATGAGGAGTTATTCAGGAAGGAGAATGATGTAGGTAAAGTAAACATTGGCAGTGAGCTGGATGATTTTGTAATAACTGAGAGGAAAGTGGAGGAGAGATTGTTGAGGATAAACATAAAAAAGGCACCTGGGGTGGATGGGATCTATCCAGTTATATTAAAGGAGGCAGCAAAGGAAGTAAGCAAACCCCTAGCCATAATTATGAGAGCTTCTTTGGACTCAGGGAAGGTACCCATAGACTGGAGATGTGCAAATGTAACCCCAATTCACAAAGGAGGATCAAAGGCTGACACAAGTAATTATAGACCTGTTAGTTTAACTTCTGTTCCAGGTAAATTAATGGAGGCACTGGTTAAAGAAGCACTGCAGGATTATCTAGACAAGAATTCAGTTATAGCTCAGACGCAGCACGGTTTTGTTAAGGGCAGGTCTTGCCTGACCAATTTGATTGGATACTATGATGTAGTCACAAAAGAACTGGATGCAGGGAATAACTTTGATATTATATATTTGGATCTTAGAAAGGCTTCTGATACTGTTGCACATGGAAGACTGCTGCACAAATTGGAACAGTGTGGCATTGGAGGCAAATTGCTGCTATGGATAAGGGGATGGTTGAGTGGCAGAAGACAGAGAGTGGTAATCAATGGACACTGCTCAACGTGGACTAATGTTATTAGTGGAGTTCCTCAGGGTTCAGTGTTGGGTCCGTTGTTGTTTTCGGTGTTTATGAATGATATTGATGATGGGATATGTCCAAGTTTAATGTCCAAGTTTGCAGATGATACAAAGGTTGGCAGGGTTGTTAAGGACACTACTGACGCTATGCTGCTGCAACAGGATCTGGAAAGGTTGAACAAATGGGCTGAGAGGTGGCAAATGAAGTTTAACATTGACAAATGTAAAGTACTACATATGGGAAACAGTAACCCCAGAGCAACGTATCAACTCTGCGGTACTACACTGACAGTGGTGGAGAATGAAAAGGACCTGGGGGTAATTGTGCAGGCAGATATGAAGTTCTCTGAGCAGTGCAGACGAGCTGCAAGGGTAGCTCATGGTGTCTTGTCAATGATATACAGGAATTTTTCTAGCAGGGATAAGGAGGTGATTATTCCCTTGTATAAGGCAATGGTTAGGCCACATCTTGAGTACTGTATACAGGTCTGGAGGCCTCATTTCAAGAAGGATGTAGAGCTGCTGGAACGGGTACAGAGAAGGGCAACAAGATTAGTGAATGGAACAAAGGGTTGCTCTTATGAAGAAAGGCTTAAGTTTTGCAAATTACAGAGTCTGGAGACTAGGCACCGGCGAGGTGATCTGATAGAGGTGTATAAGGCTTTGAATGGTTTGAGCATGCTCAATGCCAATGGGATTCTTCATCTTGCTCAGAATAATCACCTCAGAGGGCATAAATTCAAATTGAGGAAGGACGGATGTCGGATAGATGTGCGGAAATTTGCCTTTGGCCAGCGGGTGGTTGGTTGGTGGAACCGACTTCCATCACTTGTTGTTGAAGTTGATAGCCTAAACAAATTTAAAACTCAACTGGACAGGTATTTCGAACGAACGGAGGGGTGAAATGGGAGTGGGTTTTTTTTTTTTTTTTTGGCTGATGCTGAATAAGCTTGCTTTCTTGCATCATATGCCTCTACTAATGCTAATGTTTGTTTGTAATGGAGACATCATTGAACAATTTTTATTTTGCAAACCACTTTTATTTTGCACACAAAAGGCCAAGATATTCTTGATGTTGTTGACAGTTATCTCACAATTTGTCACGGAAATCACGCATTAGCATCTGCATGGACATGGCTCCCTCTATGTCGGGAAGCTTGAAAGGATTCATCACACTGACCAAGAAAAATAATCCTGGCATTGTTTTCAGCACTGTGTTCTGTCATGGAAGCAGCTCACACACAACTCCTACTGCACACGGATGTGAGGTGGCTATCTCGAGGGCGGGTGCTATCAATGTTCTGTGAACTGAGGGAAGAGCTTATCATTTTTTTTTTACGTCTGAAGAGTGAGCTGACTGACATGCTTAGTGATGAGACCTGGTGCATAAAGTTGCTTTCCTGGCTGACATCTCCCAAGCCTTGAACACTCTTAACAAGAGTATGCAGGGAAAGAATGAAAATATTCTTACTTGTACTGACAAAATTAACTCTTTTAAGGAAAAATTAAATTTGTGGGGAGCCAGAATTAAAAAAGAGAACAAAGTTGAAATGTTTGAGCTGACAAAAAGTTGCAGACTGACAAAAATCTTGTCGATTTAATTTTACAAAGTTTGTCACTTCTGAGTAGAAACATTGAAAAGTATTTCCTGTCACTTGATGTATCTTCCTTGGACTCGGTAAAAGATCTGTTTGTGTTAAATGCATTTGAATCAGCAGAATTAACTGTTGCAGAAGAAGATGAGCTGATGGAAATAAGAAATGACACAGGACTGAAACTAAAGCACTCATCAACAGATATGGCCTTATTCTGATTGTCTCTCTGACAGGAGTACCCCATTATCACAAAGAAGGCGATTGAAGCACTCCCTCCTTTCTCTACATCATGTATGTGTGGGCTGGCTTTTCTGCTATACACACAATGAAGAGCAAGAACAGGTGGTAGCTTCAAACATTGGAGGAGGACTTGAGGGTATGCTTGTCAACCATCCGACCTCGGATAAGAGATATCATGAGACATCAACAAGCACAGGTTGCCCACAGATATTTTTATATAAATGATATTTTAATGATTTTTTTTTTTTTTATAAACAACATCTTTTTCAAAGATATCTCATTTCAATAATTGGAATAATAACAAATATGAATATAAATTTTAAAAATAAATCTTTTGAAATCAAGATCAATATTATTTTTAAAAATAACATAATGATTACAATTTTAGATTTTGTAATTTTAAACACAATCTTAGTACTTGTTTTTTTTAATGATAAAATCTCTCCTTTAAAAAACTGATGGTGTGCCTTTATAATTTTAGCACCTTGTTCAGTGTGCTGCGAGTTTAAAAAAGTTGAAAATTGCTGGTCTATATACTGAATGGAATATTAATATTATATTACTATTTCTAATTAAATATTATTATATTGATCAATAATTTGGCCTTCAACCTGCCTGTCATCTTTACAAACAAATGAATGAATATACACACAACAAAACAAACTTTTATAAAGAATACAAGGGAAAAACTAATGTAACTTAGAAGGTAACTTACTAACTACTTATAAACTGTGATGCAAATTTAAAGCAATCAAAGAGGGCACGTACCACTTGACTGGCATTTTTCTAGAGCTAAGTAATTATTATGCTGATGATTATGAAGAGAAGAGGTGCTCCAATCATGAGTCCCAACAGATGCTCTATAATGTTTCATAGATGTTTTGTTGAAAATTGGAAGCAATTCATTTGCTTTGCTGGAGAGAACCTGGAAAAACAAAACAAAATTTATAATTTTAAAGCATAGAAACAGTTTAATCATCAAGTGGCATGTTGGTGAAATTTATCAACTGTGGGAATTTTAATACAGTATTCATTATTGTTTTCACTTTTCGCGTGCATCATTATTGCAAGTCAAAAGAAACACTATGGTAAACTTCAAGAAACATGGTATTTAAAAAAAAAGAAAAGAAAAAAGGGCTCTCCCCATCTATGCACTGTGTTCAGCTACTAGTATGAGAGGCTTCCTTTTTTTTTCCCACTGCATAAAGTCCATTAATTGGGCCTCCATCAGAGTAGGGTTCAATGAAGTTCTTTAGAAAGTGATTAATTATAAATTAACTATTTTCTAGAGGAGAACTTGCACTGCACTCTTCCAGTGACACTACATTTGATCACTTCCAACGACACACCTCTACCATCAACACATTAGCTGTCATTACACATCAATACTTCCAATGGCATAGCTCTATCAATATGAGGTATGATCAAAACGTTCAGGAACAGAATGGTATATTTGTGAAATGAAATATCGGCTATTCAGATGGATCTCCTTCAAAGTAGCCACCTTGACACTGTACACTGATTTCAATGCTTCTGCAACATCTGAAAGTATTCCAGATGTTGCAGAAGCATTATGGATTCACTGTTCTTATGGATTCTTATTATCAAGTCTTTGGAATTGATAATCACATTCTGAATAACTTCTCAATCATTGCAAAATCTGTAACCTTTCAAGGCAGCTCAGCGCTTGGAGTAAAAAAAAAAAAAAAAAAAAAAGACTAAATCCATAAATAACATGCACCATATTCCACTGTTGATAAAGGAGGTACCTCACCTCTGAAAGCTATGGTATCGTTTTTTTATTATTTTTTTATTTTATCATTTTTTGTCGCTTTTATTGTTTTTAATTTGTGATATTTCTTGTATATTTTAATTTTATGTATTACTTTATCCATATTTTTATCACTTTTAACTCTACAGCTGTTCGTGAATTTTATTTTTAAATAAAATTTTATGCGATTTTATTTTATTTTAATAAAGTTTTGGTCACATATGGTTGGCATATTCAATTGCAGTTAGTATGAGTGATAAGTAATTACATATGCACTTGAACTAGATCAGTTGTCTTATTTGCTAGTAATGAAAAATGTGCAGTTTTATGTTGTTCAAGAAACTGATCACAAAGATCTTCTGAAGTATTCACTATTCTTATTCCCGCAGTGTTATCTGCAAGTGCAATCTCCTGGAATTCTTTGGCATAAAAGTAAAGATAAACTGCAGCCATTATCAACCCACTGCAGGATGGAAGCCGCCTCAACAATTCATGCTGAGGGAAATGGACCATAATCTGTCACACTGGCCCAGTGCGGGTTGGCAGATCGACCGTATTTAGCAGTCAGGGGCTCGAACCCCGGTCTACTCAAAGAGCGTGTGCTACTGCACTCCCGCTCCTGACCACTCGGCTATAGTTAGCATATGATTCACCAAACCAAAAATTATTTTGATATCAATAGCAGCAGGTAACACTAAACTTTGTTCAACTGAATGACCCAAGCAATGGTTTTAATGTAATGATTCTTTCTTACTTCATGGCACTACAGTCCTTGTAGAACCTTGTCCTCCTCAATGATTTTTCACCAGCTGTCTCTTTCTCTGGCCATTGTTTCACCCTAAGCAGTCGTAGGTCATTCTCTATGTCATCCACCCACCTCCTTCTTCTTCCTCCCTGTTGCCCTTCCATTGCTTTTCTTTGCCAGAGCTGCAAACTGAACCGCATCCATTTTTATGAACTGTGAACAGAACCGAAACCACTGAACAGATTTTTTTTCTGAACTGTGAACTGAACCAACATTTTTTGGAAACGTTGTTCGATTTTTGGTTCAAACATCACTTATGGGTCAACAAAAATTTGGAAAATTTTCATGGGGAAATCCAGTGATTAGGAAACATACTCCTTCCTCTTTCTTTTTCCATTGTTCATGGCTAGGCTTCTAGAAGGGTTACTAAGAAGCATGAAAAGCACTGCATCGGATTAGCAGCCCATCTCAGGGGTAGGAAAAGTTTTTTCACTTTGACCAAGAAATGGGTCACGGAGGGACCCTGCTGAGCTATTTGAATAGAAGCGCTGCAGTAGGTGCGTGGGAAGGGATGCTCTTGATGCAGCAAAACACCAATCAAATCAGTGATAAGGAAGTGAAAGGGCATAGTACTGAGAATCATTCATTAGTGTTTTTCTTTGAAAAAATTAGCATGTTTAGTTTCTGAGGTTTTGTTCTGAAGGTTCATCATCCCTGTTTCCACTCTGGCACAGTGCACTTTGGCTGCAATATCAGGTTACATGTGGACATTTTGGAGAAAGGATTCCCAAAAGAAGTGTCTTCGGTAAGTGTATATATATTATTTTATTGTTACGTTTACTTATTAATTAAATTATAATAACTCCTGGAAATTCTCATTTGTATAGGATGAATTTTTATTTTATTTTGGATATTTTGAATCGTAATGATGAGAAACTCATACACTGAATTACACAGAATCTTCAGTATATCTAAGCATGCTTAATATTAATATAATACTTCTCATCTTCCTATGTGCATAAATGGAAAACTTCTCTGCAGTATTTTTATTTATTATTTTTAATATTTTATTTTATTTAATATTGAATTTTCCTCATTTTCTCATATTCACAATATGAGATATAATTAAAACAATGCCATTTTTAACTATATTTTTAGAGTTTGCTGTGTACTGATATGCTGCATTTGCACAAACTTGTGTGTTATTCAATTTTTTTATTTATTATTATTCAATTTTTTAATATTAATATTTATTTATTTATTATTATTCAAATTTTAGTTGTAAAGAAAAATAAAAGGTGTGAAAGAATATGTATTTATCACTTTTTTTTGTGACAGATAAGCTCAGAAAAATAATGTAGTCCCACTGCTAATCAAAGATTATGCACTCTTATTTACTGTTAAGTGCTGCGTAATATTTAAGAAATAAAGGATATTCTAAGTAATTTAACGATAAGGTTTTTGTTCATTTTATGCACATACTTTGGTAGTTTTTGATTGGAACATTTGGCATACTTCACCTTTATTGAGTTGTTACAACTTATTAGCATATGTCTCTTAAATATTATTTTTGTAATAGTTTAAAAATAAATATTTATTTCTGTTTTTCCCTCCCTCAGATAACAATGAATGGCAACAGAAAAGGGCATCCTGTCCACGAAAATTTTCATTATAATGGTGACACGAACAAGAGTAAATGTACTGTTTGTAAAATGGACTTCAAAGGAACACATTCAGAAAACTTAATGAGACATTTAAAAAGAAAGCATGTTGCCAATCATGAGAATGTTTTAAAAAAGAAAGCAAATATAGTCTCCACAGCTACCTACTATTATGAAATTTGTTCCATCTAGTGTTAGAAAAATCGTATCAGTTGAAATATCTGCAGAAATAGTTAAAGATGCATGTGTGGAATTAGTGACTGTAAATGATAGACCATTTTCTCTGCTTGAAGACTAGGGATTCCGAAAATTACTGGATCCAATTGTTATGGGACTTGGTAGTAAACTTCAGATAAATTGTCAAAATATTCAGGATGAGATAAGTAGACGAGCTACTCATCCGTGTAAAGGATTTACAGCTGTTTTGAAGGGCAGATTAATTTATTTTAAAATAGATACTTGGTTTGAGAGGTCAATTTTGGGAATAAATGTACAATTTTTTGGTTGTGACAAAATTGTTTTAAAAACATTGCAATGTGAGAATTGAATAATCGGGCTATGAGCAGTAATTTAAGCAAAATAGTTTCAAGTGACTTGAAAGAATTTGAAATTAAATTAGAACAAGCGTATCCTTTAACAATGGACAACGGGGCTAATATGATAAGGTCATTCAAATTACTTGCTCAGGAACAATCTGGAAAACTCAATATGGAAGATGATACTGAACATATTGAAGAATCTGAGACTATAGACTCTAGTGATACAAATGTAGTAGTAGTAGTAATAGTAGTGGCATGTGATGCAAGAAAGCAAGTGTATGATCTTATGCAGCATCAGCCAAAAAAAAAAAAAAAAAAAAAATTACAAAACAATCCCCTCTAAATGTTTGTCCAGTTCCTCCTTAAATTTATTTAACCTATCAACTTCCACAACGACAGATGGAAGTTTGTTCCAGCAATTAACCACCCGATGGCTAAAGGCAAATTTCCGCACATCTATTCTACATCTATCCTTCCTCAATTTATGCCCCCTTAGGTTCGTAATCAGAACAAGTGGAAGAATCCCATCAGAATTCAGTGTGCTAACCCATTCAAGGTCTTATACACCTCAATCAGATCACCTCGCAGGTGCCTAGTCTCTAGCTGCTGCAATTTGCAGAACTTAAGCCTCTCCTGGTAAGAGGATCCCTTCATTCCCCTCACCAACCTTTTTGCCCTTCTCTGTACACACTCAAGCAAATCTACATCCTTCCTAAAATGAGGCCTCCAGATCTGCACGCAGTACTCAAGGCATGGCCTGACCATTGTCTTATACAGAGGGACAATCACCTCCTTTTCCCCTGCTAGAAAAATTCCTGTATAACATTGACAAGACCCCATGACCTGCCCTGGCAGTCTGTTTGCATTGCAGACAGACTGGCAGGGCAGGTCATGGACTGCAGGGAGAATTGTCAAGGCCACTTTATATCAAGAAGCTAGGTATATTCTTGCCATGTGCATGCCACATCCAAAGTAATATTTCATTACTTCATGCAGCATGTACTCACCTTTTCTTACTACTGAATACATCATAAATTGTCGAACTAATAGAACTTATCTGCAAAAAGATCTAAACCTCCCAAACACTTCCTCGTTCATTGCACAAATACACATGGTCTCAGTTTTAATCTGAATGATGTCCATTTCCACTTACAATCTGCCAAACCCCACTTACTTTTTCTGAGAGAATCCCAGTTATCAGTTGATTCAATCACTGCTCATATCAGTTGTCTGAATTATTCACTGTATGGGTGCTTTCATTTCAAAAGTGGTACTTGTGCATATGTCCATTCTGATATTCCCTGTCAAAGACTTAGTAATTTGGAATCTTCTCTGGCTTAAAATTTCTCTCTCTCCACATTCTGTCAAATTCATCTGATGCCTCGATTGTTCTCCCAACTCCACTAATCACTTGAAACTCTTTGGCCTCCTCACTTTGAAACTTGACTTTCTCCATTTCAACTTTCCTAACAGTGAAGTAATTTTCCTTGGTGATTTTAATGTTCACAACTCCAGCTTGCTTCAATTTTCTAGTTACATGGACTGAGCTGGTTGAGAAGCTGAGGCTTTTGCAATTGCTAATGACTTTGCACAGATTGTTCATTTACCTACAAGAATACCAGACAGTCCTAACCATGCAGCCAACATTTTTGATCTTTTTCTCACAAACAACCCTTCTAAGTACATGGTTGAGGTGAGTGGTCCTCTAAGCACCTTAGATCACAACTTGGTAATGGTCTCTTCTCCAATGGCACCTTTCTCTCACACTGTGAGAGAAAGGTGCCATAAACCATTGCATCGACCTTGTATTGTTTGGCATTACAAGAATGCAAAATGGGAGATTTCTTTTCTTCTTTTCCTTGGTCAGATTACTGTTTCATATCTTCTGATGTCAATGTTTGCTCAGATCGCGTAGTGAAATTATTCCTGTAGGGATGAAATCCTTTATTCCTGACT
Source organism: Mastigoproctus giganteus (assembly GCF_048544385.1). Taxonomy (NCBI): domain Eukaryota; kingdom Metazoa; phylum Arthropoda; class Arachnida; order Uropygi; family Thelyphonidae; genus Mastigoproctus; species Mastigoproctus giganteus. The sequence goes on along the minus strand of NC_143583.1, from coordinate 59,801,247 downwards.
TGAACTTAAAATCTTGTTCTTTACCAAAACCTTGTCTTTCCAATAATTGTGCTAAGGCTGTTCAAGGTAAGAATGTTGCATACTGCAATTGGCTTGTATCCAAATCTGCAGGTTCATTTTCTGCTTACACCAAAGCTTGCAACAATTGTAAAGCAGTTATTAATCAGTTGGTTGGTTTGGATTTTTACGGTGCAAAAACAACTATGGTTATAATGAGCCACTCACTATTAATCAGTCAAAGCTTGATTTTGAACAGGCTAAGAGTAGAAAACTTGCTTCTTGTCCAAATGATAGTTAAGCATTCTGGTCTCTAGTCAACACTATTGGCTGTAACTTTTGCCCAACCCTGTCAAAACCAGATTGTTCTACTGCCATTTCAGCCAAAGATAAAGCTGACCTGCTGGCAACCTACTTTTCTTCGAACTTGTGTATTGATAATCGGGGTAAACACTTCCTACCATTTCCAGTACTCTGCATTCATTGCCTCTTGCGGTCTTCAGTCAAAAGGATGTCAGAAGGATTTTGAACAATCTTGATGCTAAGAAAGCTTCAGGTCCTGATGGTATTTCTCCACTTGTTCTCAAAACCTGTGCTTCTGAACTTATTCCTGTTCTGTGTCGCCTTTTTCACTTTCTTATTCCAAAGGTGTTTTCACTTCTGCTTGTGCTTGGAAATTTGTTCATATTCAGCCAGTTCCTAAAAAGGGTGACAAATCCCTCCCATCCAATTATTGTCCCATTGCATTCACTTCTACTCTTTCTAAAGTATTACAGAAATAAATTAACCAACAACTCTTAAACCGTTTAGAAACCCTCCATCTGATATGATTGCCAGTGTGGATTCCATCAGTGTTGATCCACTGCTTATGTTACCCATCTGTGGAAAAGTTTGGTGAAACTCAAGCAGTTGCTCTTGACATTTCAAAAGCTTTTGATCATGTTTGGCATAAAGGTCTTCTAAATAAGCTCGCATCTTATGGTTTGCCAATTGTTTTTTGTAATTGGGTATTCAGTGTTCTCTCTGACCACTCATTGCAGGTGATGGTAGATATCTCTCTCTGATTTCTAACTTCTCCACTAATGCTGGTGTTCCCCAACGTTTATTTGTTTCCCTCACTCTTTTCCTCTCGTATATTAATGACCTATTTCTATTGACTGGAAATCCTATCCATAGTTTTGCTGATAATAGCAGATTACATTCCATATTCCAGTTTGAGAAACGTTGCCTTGCAAAAATAGCTTAAATTTCTCGAATATCCACTACCAATTCCTTAAATGCTGATCTTCAGGTAATTCTTCAGTGGGGTAAAGATAATGTAGTTGATTTTAGTCTTTTTAAAACTCAGTCCTATCTTATATCTCACAAAAAGGATTCTTCTGCTCCTATGCAAATCTTCGATGACACTGATTTCTAGGCAAGATCATATATCCCTATTCAGGATTACCTTGTGACTTCTAATCTCTCTCTCTTGGCGTAATTACATTACAAATATTGCTTCCTGTGCATCTAAAAAAGTGGTTTTTCTCTTTCGCCCTCAGCATTACTTTTCTTCCAAACAGCTGTTCGCTCTGTACAAATTGCAAATCCATCATACCAAGGAATGTTGTTCCCACATCTGGGGTGATGCCCCCAAAACTTCTCTCAAGTTTCTAGATTTCATTCAAAGGAGGGCAGTTAGGTTAATTAATAACTCATCCCTAACAGAATCTCTCTACTCTCTGTTTTATATTTGTATAAAACAGAGAGTAGAGCTGTTTCTGCTGCTTCTTTTTCTAATGTTACTTTCATGGGCACTGTTCTGAATTGGCTTCTGTAATTCCTGCTATCTTTTCCAAAGTAGTCTGAACATGTGCCACAACCAGTAATCATCCTTTTACTGTCCAACTTCAAAGTCACAGAACCAACCTTTCTTTTTCCTTATTTATTAATTCGACTTCCGTTTTCTGGAACAGCCTTCCTTTATATATATTTTCTGAAAATTACAATCTACAGAAATGCAAGTGTAATATCAACCACCATCTTAGCATTAGTTGAGGCATATGATGCAAGAAAGGAAGCTTATAGAGCATCTGCCAAAAAAAAACAAAACAACCTTATGGTTTCACCCATCCGGTCACTCCAAATGTTTGTCTAGTTCAGCCTTAAATTTATTTAAGTTATCAACTTCCACAACAACGGATGGAAGTCTGTTCCAGCAATCAACTACCCACTGGCTAAAGGCAAACCTCCACACATCTATTCTACAACTGTCTTTCCTTAATTTGAATGTATGCCCCCTCAGGTTCTTAATCTGAGCAATCTTCTGTCGTCTTCTCAACCTACAGCCCATGCACAGTAGTAAGCACTAGGTCCTAATACCTCTCGTGTTTGGGGGTCTTCATAATAAAAAAAAATAAAAAAAATCTGTCACTGCAAGTGCTATTAGTAGTAGGGAATTCAACTAAACTTTATCAGATTTAACAAATTGCCCAAAATGGTTCTCTTGAGACATTGTATATAGATAAATCAACTAGATATCCCTACTGTGGATCACACAAATTCATTGCAAGAGAATTTGTTTTATGATAGTTTGCTGTATGTGACAATTTTCTGGTGCATGACAGTTTGGCATATGACATTTTGCTCTTTTTGTGACAATTTGGTGAATTTTTTGGGAGAATTTGGTGTACGGCAAAGGAAGACAGAAAATTTAAACTTTTAACATGCTATAAATGGTGAATTTTGTAATCATAATACTTCTCTTGATATTTTATATTTTTGATGGAGCATGCTAACCACCTTCATTTTTTAATGTACAACTACTTTTTTAGGATATCCAAGTAAAAAAGTGCCATTGACAGGTTAAAGACTGGGATACAAGAGAATCTTATTCTCATTTTACTTTCACTTTTGTAAGTTGCATTTTTTAGGAAATACAAATGGGGAGGATTTTTTCAGAGACCAAAAGTAGACATCATGGGGCGGATGGGATCTATCCAGTTATATTAAAGGAGGTGGCAAAGCAACTAAGCAAACCCTTAGCCATAATTATGAGAGCATCCTTGGATTCAGGGGAGGTTCCCACGGACTGGAGATGTGCAAATGTATCCCCAATTCACAAAGGAGGTTCGAAGGGTGACACGAATAATTACAGACCAGTTAGTTTAACTTCTGTTCCGGGTAAAATAATGGAGTCACTGGTTAAAGATGCATTGCAGGATCATCTAGACAAGACTGCAGCAATAATTCAGACACAGCATGGGTTTGTTAAGGGAAAGTCTTGTCTGACAAATTTGATTGGTTATTATGATGTGGTCACAAAGGAACTGGATGCAAAAAATAATTTTGATATCATATACTTGGATTTCAGGAAAGCTTTTGACACTGTTGCGCATGGAAGACTACTGTACAAATTGGAGCAGAATGGTATTAAGGGTAAGTTGCTACAATGGATAAAAGGATGGTTAAGTGGAAGAAGACAGAGGGTGGTAATCAATGGGTGCTGCTCTTCGTGGATTAATGTTATTAGTGGAGTCCCACAGGGTTCGGTGTTGGGTCCACTGTTGTTTTGTATATTTATCAATGATATTGATGAAGGTATATCAGGCTTAATGTCAAAGTTTGCAGATGACACGAAGGTTGGCAGGGTTGTTAATGACAGTAATGGCAGTGTGCTACTGCAACAGGATCTAGATAATTTGGGCAGATGGGCTAAGAAGTGGCAACTGAAGTTTAACCTTGACAAATGCAAAGTACTGCATATGGGTAGAAGTAACCCCAGAGAAACGTACCAACTGTGTGGTACTACACTTAAGGTGGTAGAAAATGTAAAAGACCTGGGAGTAATTGTGCAGTCAGATATGAAGTTTTCTGAGCAATGTAGACAGGCTGCTAGGGCAGGTCATGGGGTTTTGTCAATGATATATAGGAATTTTGCTAGCAGGGAAAAGGAGGTGATTGTCCCTCTGTATAAGGCAATGGTCAGGCCACGCCTTGAGTACTGCGTACAGGTCTGGAGGCCTCATTTTAGGAAGGATGTAGATTTGCTTGAGCGTGTACAGAGAAGAGCAACACGATTGGTGAGGGGAATGAAGGGATCCTCTTACCAAGAGAGGCTTAAGTTCTGCAAATTGCAGTGGCTGGAGACTAGGCACCTGCGCGGTGATCTGATTGAGGTCTATAAGGCCTTGAATGGGTTGAGCACGCTGAATTCTGATGGGATCCTCCCACTTGTTCAGAATACGAACCTACGGGGACATAAGTTCAAATTAAGAAAGGATAGATGTAGAATAGATGTGCGGAAATTTGCCTTTAGCCAGCGGGTGGTTAATTGCTGGAACAAACTTCCATCTGTCGTTGTGGAAGTTGATAGGTTAAATAAATTTAAGGAGGAACTGGACAGGCAATTGGAGGGTATGGTGTGATTTTTTTTTTTTTTTTTGGCTGATGCTGCATAAGCTCCTACACTTGCTTTCTTGCATCAAGTGCCACTACTACTACTACTACTACTACTACTACTACTATCATTAATGGATGTCAGCTGGGTAATGAACATTATCTGACATTAAGTTTGCAACCAAACTATAGTTTTAAAGAAATTATCTTATCTGGATTAAAGGTGTTATAATGTGAATGGAGTTGTGCTGAAATACTCACTTTCCAATCTGTGAGAAGGATCAATCCTTTTATACAAAATAAATGGATAAAAAATATATTATTATTATTTTTTTTTTTGTGCAATACTCCCTTCTAAGTTGCCAAAATTTCTGTCATTTCCTAAACTTCTGCTTCATTGATTTTTGTTGATTTATAATTTTTGTGTAATAAACTGAATTGACATAGCAAATTGTTGTACTCATCGAATTGTCATAGCCACCAATTGTCCTTCACTAAATTGTCAGATACATCGAAATGTTGATCACCAAACTGTCATACAAAGATTTGCAATGATGTCATACAAGTCTTACAAGTCTTGCAATGATCCGACACAGACCCCTACCGTGTTGACAATGTTACAGACACAATAGCTGTCTGTGACACTGGGCTTCAAATCATGCAAGCTGCAAGACATATGATACTGAAAAATGTTTTTTTTTTTTTTAAAGACTGACCTTTTAGCTGCAAGGGTTGTGTTTGTATAAGCAATACATAAAATTAAGGTCAATTAACAGTAACAATAAAATGCAGTGCATTGCCATCACACCAAGCAAACACATTAATTTCATTGCTAGGTCTCATTATCAGGCGAGTGTTTGGTAAGGGTAGTCTATTTCTTCCAGCGCATTTAATAATGGTTTATAACCTGGTGATAATTGTGCTGGACCTGAGAAAATCATGACAAAACACTAATTGTGCATTAACTGTTAGTTCAAGGTTGATGACCAAAACTTTCAGAATTCATAAATGTACACAAACTTCAGATATTTTGGAAGTGAACAATTACTGTTTAATTGGAATTATATGTGGAAAGCCACTTTTATGGCTTCATAAATTTGAAATAAAAGTGACTGATAATATCTAATATATATACACCAATGAGCCAAAACATTATGACCAGCAGGTCGTTATGCAAATCGAACCAACTCCGGGTGAACTATGGCGCGTGCGCAGGTCGGGACACGGTATAAAAAAAAAAAACACCTGATACTGGCTCCGTTAATCAGCGTTACTCTTGTTCTTCAGATGAGAAAGGCAGCAGACTTAAATGAGTTTGACAAAGGGCAAATTGTAATGGCCAGACAACTGGGGAGGAGCATGTCCAAAATGGCACAGCTGGTGGAGCACTCACGGTCAGCTGTAGTTAGTACCTACTGAAAGTGGTCCGAGGAGGGGGAACCCACGAACTGCCGGAAGATGTTGGATGACCACGGCTCATTGATGCTTGAGGTGAGTGAAGGCTCTCCCAGATGGTACATGGCAACAGAAGGGCGACTGTGGCACAACTCGCCAGTAATTAGAATACTGGTGACGGGAGTAATGTGTCACAACACACACAATACATCCAACCCTGTTGAAAATGGGGCTGCATAGCCACAGGCCGCTCCGAGTGCCCATGCTACCCACGGTTCACTGGCGACAGTGCCTACAATGGGCATGCGAGCATCGAAACTGGACCTCAAGTGATTGGAAGAAGATCATCTGGTCCGATTAATCACGTTTCCTGTTGCACCACATGGATGGCCAGGTACGTGTGCATTGTTTACCTGGGGAAGTGATGGCACCTGGATGCACCGTGGGACAAAAACAAGCCAGTGGCGATGGTGTCATGCTTTTGGCAATGTTCTGCTGGGATACCCTGGGTCCAGTCATCCATGTGGCAGGCACTCTGATGTCTACCACCTATCTAAACATAATTGCTGACCAGGAACACCCTTTCATGGCAACAGTCTTCCCCTCTGGTGGTGCCGTCTTTTAGCAGGATAATGCGCCATGCCACACCGCCTGGATTGTTCGAGACTAGTTTGTAGAACATGAGGAAGACTTCCAGGTATTGCACTGGCCTCCAAATTCCACAGACATCAATCCCATCAAGCATCTGTGGTTTGTGTTGGAACAGCAACTCCAATCTGCAGCGTCTCAACCACATACCTTACAGGAGTTAAAGGATCTACTGGTTACGTGTTGGTACCAGACACCACAAGACACATTTAGAAATCTTGTAGTATCCATGCCTCACTGGGTATGAGCTGTTTTGGCTGCATGTGGAGGACCAACATCATATTAGGTAGGTGGTCATAATGTTTTGGCTCATCGGCGTATATGCCGGGCTCAACAAACATGTTTTTTTGTTTTGTTTGTTTATTTGGTTTTTAGGAGCATTAGTAACTAAGGCCATATTGCTCCGGGATATGTGGTGGTCATTCCTGAACTTTCCGCATCCTCCGTATTTGGTGGTCACGGGCTCGAACCCCGGGCTAATCAAGAAGCGTGTGCTACGCACTGCTGCTCCTTCCCACCTGGCTACGGAGGCACCTCAACAAACATGGTCATCATAGAGACTATGAAAAGTGGCTTGGTTATTAGTAGGTCAACCTAATGGCTGTTACACTGACCTACCAATTTTATGATTGCTGTGGCCTGTATCTTGCAAGGATTGGCATGACTTTCGACAAAGGTACAGAATGATGGTTGCGAAACTATCGAGAGCATTATTTTATGGAATGAATCTTATTGGTTGAAAGAATGTCACAAAGAATAATGCAAAAATCGGTCACATGTCATTTTCATTATGATAGTGCAAATATTAAAGTTATCTGGAGTTTCATAATTAGTTTCTTATTCTACTTCATTGCAGCAAACTTTATCCTTATTTTGACCAATTAGGGAAAAAAATTAAATATTTGAAGGTTGATCAATCATGAAGCCATCATTTGTAATTTAAATGAAGAGCACCTGCAAGATGACCTGATTGGATGCTTCTGCTTGCTCAGATTAAGAACCTGAGGGGGCAAAGATTCAAACCGAGGAAAGATAGTTGTAGAATAGATGTGCGTAAGTTTGCCTTTAGCCAGTGGGTAGTTGATTGCTAGAACAGACTTCCATCTGTTGTTGTGGAAGTTGGTAGCTTAAATAAATTTAAGGCTGAACTAGACAAATGGAGTGACCGGATGGGTGAAATGATTATGGTTTTATGTAATTGGGTTTATCTCATGGAGCTTTATTTGCATGAATGACTCTTATAGTCAGGTGTTATCAGGTGTTGTAACTCAGGGTATCCAGGAATCAACATTTCTTGTGCTTCTTAAATTTGTGTTGTTTTTGTTTTATAATAAAAGTTAATCACATGAAGAAATTTAAAAGCTTTTAATTTTCATAGAGTTTAATTATAAATGGACAGTCCAATATCATAGCATAAAGCTGACTGATATAGGATGCTTTGGGAAGTTGGTTATATGAATTTTTAACACTATTGTAAACAATGTATTTACACTTTACACGTGACTTGTTTATTATAAATTATCAGGAGGCACAGAAATGTACAGTAAGTATAAACTACTTTGCAATAAAGCCAATAAGGAGGTTAGGAAAGCTAAGGAAGATTATAAGAAGACTTTGCTTTTGTTAACACTAAAAGGAAAGGGATGGATTCACATTGGTACACATGCTTTGAGTGACTGAGGTTTAAGCCTGTGACTGTTAAATACAGTGCTGTACTTCATATTCTCTGTCTTGTGAACTCCTCTGAACCTGTGGTCATCCCAGGTGTAAACAGAAAAGTTGAATAAATATTTTCTATCTACATTCGTGCATGAAGAAGTTTTTAAGGAGAGCAATACCAGAAGATACAAAATTACCAAATTCAAGGATAGAGATATCAGAAGATACCAAATACCAAGAAGAGAGATACCAAATTATACCTGAGAGCTAAATCTTATAACTGAGAAAAAAGCTGTTGAAGAGAAATTGTTGAAGCTAAAATAAATAAGACACCTGAGGCTGATGGAAACTACACAATTATATTAAAGGGAGAGGAAAAAGAGGTAAGCAACCCACTGACCATAATTAGCATTAGCATGAGTAGAGGTATATGATGCAAGAAAGCAAGCTTATACAGCATCAACCAAAAAAAAAAAACACTTCCCATTTCACCCACCCATCCATTTGCTCTAAAAGTTTGTCCAGTACTTCCTTGAATTTTAAGCTATCAACTTCCACAACAACAGGTAGAAGTTTGTTCCAGCAATCAACTATCTGCAAGCTCAAGGCAAATTTCCTGACTTCTATAACTGTCTTTCCTCAATTTGAATTTATGGCCCCTCAGGTTCATAATCGGAGCAAGAGGAAGAATTCCATCAGCATTGAGCCTGATCAAACCATTCAATGCCTTATACACCTCAATCAGATCACCTCGCAGATGCCTAGTTTCCAGATGCTACAATTTGCAGAACTTAAGGCTTTCTTGGTAAGAGAACTCCCCTCACTAATCACTCATTCCAGCAACTCTACATCATTCCTAAAATGAGGCTTCCATGCCTGTAAACAGTACTCAAGGTGTGGACTGACCATTGCCTTATACAAAGGAATAATTACCTTCTTATCCCTACTAGCAAAATTCCTGTATATCATTGAAAAGATCCAATGAGCAGCTCTGGCAGCCTCTTTGCACTGGTCAGAAAATTTCATATCTGACTGCACAATTACCCCTAGGTCTTTTTCATTCTCTACTACCCCAGAGAAACGTACCAACTGTGTGATAAGTTTCTCTTGGTTATTGCTACCCATATGCAGTATTTTGCTTTTGTCAATAAACTTCAGTTGCCACTTCTCAGCCCATTTGCCCAACTCATCTAGATACAGTTGGAGTAGCATACTGTCTTTACTGTCATTAATAAACCTGCCAACCTTTGTATCATCTGCAAACTTGGTTATTAATCCTAATATACCTTCATCAGTATCATTGATAAATAGAGCAAACAACAATGGGCCCAACATTGAACCCTGGGGTTTCCACTAATAACATTAGTCAACGAAGAGCAGTGCCCATTGATTACACTTTCTGTCTTCTCCCACTCAACTATAATTTTATCCATTGTCGCAACTTGCCTTTAATGCAATATTGCTCCAATTTGTACAGTAACTTCCATGTGCAACAGTATCATTTAGATTTCTTTCCTGAAATCTAAATATATGATATCAAAATTTTTTTTTTGCATCCAGTTCCATTGTGACCACATCATAGTATCTAATAAAATTGGTCAGACAAGACTTCCCCCTTAACAACCCTATGCTTTGTCAGAATTAGTACTGCAGTCTTGTCTCTAGAAAAGATCTTGCAATGCTACTTTATAAAGTGACACCATTATTTTCCCTGGAACAGAAGTTAAACTAACAGGTCTGTAATTACTCGTGTCACCCTTCAATCTCCTTTTGTGAATTGGGGATACATTTACACATCTCCAGTCCATGGGGACCTTCCCTTGAGTCCAAGGAAGCTCTCATGATTATGGTTAAGGGTTTGCTTACTTTCTTTTTCACCTCCTTTAATATAACTGGATAGATCTTATCCACCCCAGGTGCCTTTCTTATGTTTAACTTCAATTTCTCCTATATTTTGCTCTCAGTTATTAAAAAATCATTTAGCTACCTGTTAGAATTTAATAAGCTTCTGTCCTCCACTTCCCTACAGAATTCCACATGTGTAAATGTAGAGGCAAAATACTCATTGAGTTTGTCAGCTATCTAAGCAGGATCATCGACAGTCGAACTATCAATATCAAGTGTTATTTGTTATTTGGTTTTTTTTAGGAGCATTAGCAACTAAGGCCATATTGCTCCGGGAATATGCGGTGGTCATTCCCTGACCTTTCCGCATCCTCCGTATTTGGTGGTGACGGGCTCGAACCCCGGTCTAATCAAGAAGCGTGTGCTACGCATGGCCGCTCCTTCCCACCTGGCTACGGAGGCGCCGATATCAAGTGGACTGATCTGATTCATCCCCTTACTTCCAGAGTTTACATGAGTAAAGAAGTCTTTGCTGTTTTTCTTTGCATCCTTTGCCAAAGATTTCTAGTAATCTGACTTCTCTTGTCTAACCTCCTTTGTGATTTGATTATAGACTAGCTATCTACCATAGGCTTCTGTGTCACCTTAAAAACTATAAATTATATATAATTTATAAATAATTTATGATAATTTATATGCATCCCATGTATTTTTCTTCTCTGCCATGAGTCTTATTAGTTCATCTGACATCCATTTAGGCCTAAACCTTGAACAGCATTTCTTATTTGATATGAAGTCTATTAGCTTCCAAGATTAATTCCTTGAATGCTTTCCATTTAGAATTTGATGTTGGTAATGTGAGAGGCCTATATGAGAGCTTGAAGGACAGGGTGGATGCCCTCGAAGGAACTAAATTGAGGGGCCCATCAAGCTCTCAGCTGCCCACATCAACGCCAGAGCTTGCACTTGGGCATTGCGTGACACAGAGACAACCCCCAAGGCAGAATGCGCTGGTCCCGAAGGAACTAGTAGTTGTTGGTGACTCTATTGTCAGGGAAATGGGGAACATGCTTTGTAAAAAAGATAGGTGGAACAGGACCAGGGTATGTCTGCCAGGGGCAAAGGTTGATGACGTTGTAGAGCGAATATCATCTTTTAAGGGCACAAAAGGTGATATAGTTGTACACGTTGGCACTAATAATATTAAGAGTAGGAGACCGGCAGAATTACTTAACAAGTACAGGTCACTGTTGAACAAAAGCCGAGAATTAGGATTGAATTTGAAAGTGTCTGCAATTCTGCCCAGACACGATAGGAGGGAGTATATGATGAGAGCCTTGTCGATCAATTCGGCCCTGGAAAGATTGTGCAAGGCTCAAGGGGTAGAATTTTTTTCAGCCTGGACTGTACTTGTTAACAGGAGAGATTGCTTCTACAGGGATGGGATACACTTAAATAGAAAGGGTGCAAGAATATTTGCTGATGCTATCGAGGCAGTGTTAGGTGGGTCGGAAAACTGCTAGCTTGGGGGGGGAGACAAAGACCAATAGATTGACAGTAGCCACTGGCAGAGGTGAAAGAGATTCTTGCACTGCTTCTATTAGAATGAGCAGAAGCCTGAAAAACAAGATGCATGGTATTTCAGAGACTGCTGGGAGCCATTGCGGTACAAGTAAACACATGGGTTGTGTTAGGGTAGCTAAGAATAGAAACAGGTGCAGGTATACTTGCGTGTACACCAATGCTAGGAGTTTAGTAAATAAATTTGATGAATTTGAGGTATTGCTCAAAACATCAAAGGCAGATATTGTTGGGATATCAGAGACGTGGTGTCACATGGATATAGGGGATGCAGAACTGCAATTTGGGGAGTACAACGTCTACAGAAAGGATAGACAGGATAGGAAGGGGGGAGGGGTTATGCTATTAGTTAAGAAACACATAAAAACCAAGGAAGTGAAGCCAGTCGACATTGCTGGACAGTGCAGTGTTGAGTCAGTTTGGTGTGACATAAGCATTGGGAGATCAAAATTGAGTGTAGGAGTGTGCTATATGCCTAATGACTCTGATGAGTATAATAAGGAACTGTACAGGGAAATAGAGTGGGCCAGTAAATCAGAGAGTCTTATAATGGGAGATTTTAATTTCCCAGATATTGACTGGAATTTGGGGGCTGGTTACTCACACACTAGCAGGGCTTTTGTGGATTTATTGGATGATTGTTTTCTACATCAGCATGTTCGGGAGGCTACTAGAGGGAGTAATACTCTTGATTTGATTATCAGCAGTGATTCTTCATGCATTAAGAATCTGCAGATAAATGAACCACTAGGTGGCAGTGATCACAGTGTGCTGAAGTGGGAGTTACTGAAAGAGGTAACTACCATTAGGGGTAAAGGGAAGGGTTATTGCTTCCGTAAAGGCGACTACGATGGACTGAGACAGTATTTAAATTCTATACAGTGGGACCAACTGATGATGTTACCAACAGCAAATTCAAAATGGGAAGCATTCAAAGAACTTATCTTGGAAGCTACTAGGCTTTACATACCAACTAAGAAATATTGTTCAAGGTTTAGGCCAAAATGGATGTCAGATGAACTAATGAGGCATATGGCAGAGAAGAAAAATGCATGGGATACTTACAAATTAACACATGACACAGAAGCCTATGATAGATACAAGTTGATATGCAACCAAGTTACAAAGGAGGTTAGGCAGGCGAAGGCAGATTACGAGAAATAATTGGCAAGGGATGCAAAGAAAAACAGCAAAGAGTTCTTTACTTATGTAAACTCTAGAAGGAAGGGGATGAATCAGATTGGTCCACTTGATATTGATGGGTCAACTGTTGATGATCCTGCTCAGGTAGCTAACAAACTAAATGAATATTTTGCATCGACATTCACACATGAGGAGTTATTCAGCAAGGGGAATGCCAGAGGTGTATTGAACTCTAGCAGTCAGCTACAGAATCTTGAAATAACTGGGAGTAAAGTGGAGGAGAAACTGTTGAAGATAAACACAAGAAAGGCACCCGGGGTGGATGGGATCTATCCAGTTATATTAAAGGAGGCAGCAAAGGAAGTAAGCAACCCCTTAGCCATAATTATGAGAGCTTCCTTGGACTCAGGGGAGGTACCCATAGACTGGAAATGTGCAAATGTGACCCCAATTCACAAAGGAGGATCAAAGGCTGACACAAGTAATTATAGACCTGTGAGCTTAACTTCTGTTCCAGGAAAATTAATGGAGGCACTGGTTAAAGAAGCACTGCAGGATCATTTAGACAAGACTTCAGTTATAGCTCAGACACAGCATGGTTTTGTTAAGGGGAAGTCTTGCCTGACCAACTTGATTGGATACTATGATGCAGTCACAAAAGAACTGGATGCAGGGATTAACTTTGATATTATATACTTGGATCTTAGAAAGGCTTTTGATACTGTTGCACATGGAAGACTGCTACACAAATTGGAGCAGTGTGACATTGGAGGCAAATTGCTGCTATGGATAAAGGGGTGGTTGAGGGGGAGAAGACAGAGAGTGGTAATCAATGGACACTGCTCTTCGTGGACTAATGTTATTAGTGGAGTCCCTCAGGGCTCAGTGTTGGGTCCATTATTGTTTTCTGTATTTATAAATGATATTGATGATGGTATATCAAGCTTAATGTCCAAGTTTGCAGACGATACAAAGGTTGGCAGGGTTGTCAAGGACACTACTGACACTATGCTGCTGCAACAGGATCTGGAAAGGTTGAGCAGATGGGCTGAGAGGTGGCAAATGAAGTTTAACATTGACAAATGTAAAGTACTACACATGGGAAACAGCAACCCCAGCGCAACGTATCAACTCTGTGGTACTACACTGACAGTGGTAGAGAATGAAAGGGACTTGGGGGTGATTGTGCAGGCAGATATGAAGTTCTCTGAGCAGTGCAGACGGGCTGCAAGAGTAGCTCATGGAGTATTGTCAATGATATACAGGAATTTTTCCAGCAGGGATAAGCAGGTGATTATTCCATTGTATAAGGCAATGGTCAGGCCACACCTAGAGTACTGTATACAGGTCTGGAGGCCTCATTTCAAGAAGGATGTAGAGCTGCTGGAACGAGTACAGAGAAGGGCAACAAGATTAGTGAATGGAACAAAGGGGTGCTCTTACAAAGAAAGGCTTAAGTTTTGCAAATTACAGTGTCTGGAGACTAGGCACCAGCGAGGTGATCTGATAGAGGTGTATAAAGCCTTGAATGGTTTAAGCATGCTCAATGCTGATGGGATTCTTCCTCTAGCTCAGAAAAATCACCTGAGAGGGCATAAATTCAAATTGAGGAAAGACAGATGTAGGATAGAAGTGCGGAAATTTGCCTTTAGCCAGCTGGTGGTTGGTTGGTGGAACAGACTGCCATCCCTTGTGGTGGAGGTTGATAGCCTAAATAAGTTTAAGGCTCAGCTGGACAGGTATTTTGAACGAACAGAGGGGTGAAGTGGAAGTGGGTTTTTTTTTTTTTTTTTTTGGCTGATGCTGCATAAGCTTGCTTTCTTGCATCAAATGCCTCTACTAATGCTAATGCTAAATGCTAATGTCATCAGTTCGGCCCACTGTATAAAATTTAAAAACTGCCTGAGACCACTGTAGTCATCTCTATGAAAGCAAAAAATCTTGCCTTTACCCCTGATGGTAGGTACATCTTTAATTAAATCCCACATCAGTACAATGTGATCACTGCCACCTAGTGGTTCCTTTATCTGCAAATTCTTAATGAATGAATAATCACTACTGAGAGCATCTTTCGATTCAGAGAACGTCGCTACAAATTGGAGAAGTGCAAGTGTCTTCCCTATTCACAAAGCAAGATCAAAGGTTTGAAGGAGTCACAATTTTAATCAGTGACTCCATTATTTTCCCTGGAATAGAAGTCAAGCTAACAAACTTGTAAGAGTGACTTCTGTTCCAGGGAAAATAATGAAGTTACTGTTTAAAGTAATGCAGGACCATCTAGATAGGAATGCAGTTATAAGGCCGTCACAGCATGGATCGGTTAAGGGACATGGATCTTGTTTAACTAATCTGATTAGTTACTATGATGAAGTAACAAAAGAATGATGTAAAAAATAATTCTGATATCATATCCTTATATTTCAGTAAATCTTTTTATACTGTTCCCTATGAACGGCTGCCACAAAATACTTTTACCCAGTGAAAACTGGGTCCCCTTACAGTTTTCAATATTTATGAACAACCTTTATCAGTATCAAAAGCTTCTGTGAAATTATTTTTACATCCAGTTCCTTTGTTATGGCATCACAATATACAATCAGATTGGTCAGATATGATTGCCCCTTAACAAATTCATGCTGTGACTGCAGTATAACTGCATTCCTGTCTAAGCTTGTCCTGCATTACTTCTTTACCCAGTGACTATATTATTTTCCCTGGAACAGAAGTCAGGCTACAAGTTCTAAGTAATACAAGTAAGCAACCATATACAGCAGTGGTTCCCAAACTACTGAGATTTATGGATCCCTTCAAAAATCAAAGCAAGTGTGTGGACCCCTTCATGCACGTAACTTACCTCTAGTACACACACAAGTGTGGTACTAGAGGTAAGACTTCTACAGATAAAGGTATGGTTGAGGGGCAGAAAACAGAGGGTGGTTATTAACGTGCACGGCTCTTCTTGGACTAATGTTATAGTGGAATCCCTCATGGTTCAGTGCTGGGCCCCCTTACAGTTTTCAATATTTATGAAAGAAATCAAGGTATGTTACTGCTACAAGTCCAAGAAAAACTAAGTACATAGGCTAAGAAACCTCAATTGAGGTACAGCACTGATAAATGGGGGGGGTCCTCATAAGGATAGCAGTAATTCAAAAATAACATACCAAATGGGTGGTACCACACTCAAGATGTTGGAGAATGGGAAAGATGTAGGGGTAACCACACTCTCCAAAAGTTTTAAGAGCAGTACAGACAGGATGCTAGGTCAGCCCATGGGGTACTGTCAGTGACGTAAAAGAATTTTCCAGCAGTAACAAGACAATTATCCTGCTGTATAGAGCAATGGTTAGGTCACATCTTTAGTACTGCCCAGTGGTCTTGAAGCCTCATTTCAGGAAGGATGTGGATCTGTTGGAATGGGTGCAGAGAAGAGCAACAAAATTAGTAATTGGCACAAAAAAATACTCTATGCCCAATAAAGACAATTGCAGTGCCTAGAAACTAGGTATCTTCTAGGACACCTGACTGAAGGCCTTAAATGGATTTAGTAAACAAAATGGCATTTTTACCCTTGCTTAGAACATATATAAGGGGACTTCAATTTAAATTAAAAAAAAGGATGGCCATTGCAGGATAGACACGCAAAATTTGCTTTCGGCCAGAGAGTAACTGGTTGTTGGAACAACCTTTCATCTTGTGTAAAAGTGTATAGTTGAATAAATTTAAAGAGAAATGAGGTAGGTTGTTTTTTTTTTTTTTGATTGATTGATGTAGTATAAACTTACTTCCTTGCATCATTTTCTCCTACTAATACTAAGTAATAGCTGTTCCAGAAAGTTTTTTTTAATATGCCATTTCGACTTCACTAGAATTCAAACACTCAAAATATTTTGAGGCCTATATATATATATAAATACATTTCTTGTCCCAATATCTCTGTGGCTGGCAAAATTTGTATTTCTGTAATGTGTGATATCTCAGAAATGAATTTTTAGCTAGTCTTTTCAATAGCTTCAGTAGTGGCTACTGAAAAGATTTGCAAGAGAAAAGTAGTGTCCCCGAGAGCAGTGACTGTCTAGGGACATTATTCTCCCTTCAGTGACACTGACAGAGCTTGAACTTAGGCTCTTTAGAAGTGACTATGTTTATCTGTGAGGGGACATAAGGTAACTAATATTTACAAGTGTCTGGAGGCACGATTGTCTGATGACAATAGTGCCTACAGACAGTCGTGACAGAAATGGATAACAGACAGATAGATAATGGTGCCTTTGAGTTTTTAATAAATATTGTATTTACCCAGTGGGTGATGTTATTTGAATAAAATGCTGATGTAACAGACAAATGTATCAATGTTTAAAGAGCTTAAGCTGAAGCTCTGTCACTGGAGGAACAATAGTGACCCCAGAAAGTCAGGACAGAAAAATATAATGCAGTATAGCATTATTTTCTAAAATTATTTTGATATCAGTGTTAAAATAGAACCCATTTCTTTATTAAACAGAAGTAAATTTCATTAGGAAAATTAGGAAAATTTACATTATTCTAATTTTGGTACGTAAAATTATAATATATTACATTTAAATAAATGGTTTTGAACATTATAAGACTAATATTGCACATATTTGTATCTGTATACTGGAAAAAAAAAAATTTATGATGCAACTCCAGGAGCAGAATAAGACAACATCATGGGGATCAATTTGATTTATCTTTCTTGGGAGGAATGTCCAGCTATGGCCATTCCTGACAAGATTGAATTCTGTGTTATGGATGGTATCAGCATGGTCTCTCCGATGGCTTTTAGTCACTTAGTCCCACTGATGTTGCATGCATCACACCTTACACTGTATTCTGTATATCAAGCTCTTCCTCATCATGTCTAAAATGGGTGGGGGATTTAGTTTAAATAAACCAAATGAAGTTTCCTACCAGGAACTGGAACTTGTATACACTGTATGTTGTATTGCCTCAATCTGGTGATTATCACAGATAAACTTGGGTAAAACAATATGCATGTAAACCAGTATTCCGGAGTAAAACAGTATGTAGGCTTCACCAATGTTTGAGGATCTGACCTGTTGAGGTATTCAATTTACTGAAGGACTGAATCACAAATCAATTGAGGACTCAATCGAGGAAACACATGCATGGCTTATTCTCATTATTGTTGTTTGTTTGGTTGGTTTTTAGGAGCATTAGCAACTAAGGCCATATTGCTCCAGGATATGCGGTGGTCATTCCTTGACCTTTCCGCATCCTCCGTATTTGGTGGTGATGGGCTCGAACCCCGGTCTAATCAAGAAGCGTGTGCTGCACACTGCTGCTCCTTCCCACCTGGCTACGGAGGCGCCATTCTCATTATAGTAATCTCTTGTGCTCTATGATGTTTACTACCGCAATGTGACCTGGTTACGTCCAATAAGGCATGTGCTGTGCTATTTTTTGTGCTAGTACAGGATACATAACATAATTAGTAAATTACAAGCTCATACACAGATCTTAGTTGCATGACTTTACATTTACTTTGCTTCCATTTTTTTTTTTCTTCTTGAAAATGGAAGCAAAAGTTACTACTGTGTTCAAGGAAAAAACAATTCACATTTTTATTGTTATATAAACTTAAATATTTTAACACTAACCAAACCTACCTTAAGATATATAACAGCATCAGTTCCATAACTTTCACATGATGTTAAAATAAGATCACCTTGAAAATAGCGGGCATAGAGTCGAGAAAGAGGTAAGCCATAGCCATATCCTGCCTGCAAATAATTGTAGTCATCGAAACATTATTAAAAAATATATTTTACTGCATTTTTTAAATGTATAGTCATCAATGTCAATAGTAATAAATGTGCAATTACAAAATCCAGTTTACTGTTAAAGATATAATATTAAAGAGGCAATTTGTTTGCAAAATAATGAATGATTAAGCGAATAAGACCGGATCATCTTCATTGCATGAGACTACCCATTGTGCTAAGAACTATAAATCTTGACTCTTTTCTTTGAATCATGTACTGAAATTTAACTATACCAAATACTAGCAGGATCAGGCAGCTTGATGTTCTGACAACATAATCAGGAATTATCTGCTTGTCATAGCTAAGATTTAGGTTGGGAAGATGGTGGAGTGGGGCTCTCACTAAGAGCCTCACTTTTAACTTGATGACAGTTATTTAGCCAGAAGGGAGGAGGGGGAATGAGCTCCATGTTAAAGTCTTTAATTGTATAAAACAGGATGAGGAATTGGAAGTATGTGTAGAATAGTCAGTAAGATCTATGCTGTACAATTTGTAATGGAAAATTAGATGACTGTAGTCATAAAATAATTTGGAAAGTTTAGTCCTCCCAAAGATGCATGTTGATGAATCCAAAACTGATATCAAAGTGATAATATATAATTTAAATTGTATTATTTTTACGAGCTTTTAAACTCTTTTCAGTGTAACAAACTGATGCTGTTAACAAATGAAAATTCTAAATGGGAATCACAGATGCCAGTAATAATTTTATATTAATTAAGAGATAATACTCAAGATTTAGACCAGGTCTGTCCAAATGGCTCCCTAACTCAATGATGGCATTGAGTTAGGGAGATGAGAGGTTGATGTGTCTCCCCCCCCCCATTTTATAATATATCTAATGCTATATGGCTTCAGAGAACAAGTCTGCAGCAATACCTTGTCCTTTCATGTGATGTTGTGATCCCCAAAGTTATACAACAATCTTAATGCACACAGCAGAACAAACTTTTACATTCACAATATATTGCCCTGGCATTTCATTAGTATTAATAAATAGCCTCACCAAAAGATTAAAGGGCCACTTGTTTAAAAGAGACAAAAATTATTATTATTAGCCATATAGTGCAAGGAAGCCTGAGGCTTATGGTGCACCAAGCAAAAAAAAAAAAAAAAAAAATTTCCGAGTTACCATGAGAGAGAGAGAAGTTGAAAGGAATCACCAAGAAAGAGAAGAATGATGATATCCAGCTCAGGACCCTGGGTGTGTCAAGCCCATACTCACCAGATAAGAGCCCCTGGGGTTAGTATTAGTACATCACTAATCCGGCCACCGGTAATCCGATTCCACCGCCAATTCGGACATAATTTCTGCAAACCTAATTTCAAATTTCCCCAGGTAGGCACACCGACCTGCTGCTACTGTTTTGGCAGTGTTGGTTGCAGCATCAGCTGTTGGCGCGAACTCATAAACATTGGCAAGCCATTCCCACTTGTTTTTCTGCATTTATTATTATAACCTGCTCACATTTAGCCCCAGCCATTGTTCCAATGCATAAAGGAAGTGCCTCTCACGGTGTAAAGCACAAACACTGTACTGTAACAGATAAAGTTGAACTTCTGAAAAAACTTGATAATGGTGTGTCTGTTAGAAGTTTAACTCTTAATTGTAAATTCCAGCAATTTCTCTCAGTTCCTCTTATCTTAGTAATTTTATTTTAGCCATTCCTTTTTAGATTTTTTTTTTACAACACACTTATACAAACTTGCAGAAAAACACAACACAATATGATGGATAATACAGCGTGCTAACGAACCTGTTTTCACAAAATCTCTAACAATACTGAGAAACCTATTGTGACATTTGAGTTTATTTTATCGTAATTAGTTTTATTGCAGCACTCGCCGTGCGTGCAATAAACTAATCACAAACGAGCTTCATATGTATGCCGCAATAGTGTCACACGTATGTGACCGACACGGCTTCTCAAGAAATAAAGTAATCAACATACTTTAGTTACAAAACATATATGCAACATAAAAAATACCTTTTTTATAATATTTTAAGCAAAAAAACGACTACACTGACATTACAATATTTATTTTAGAATTACTAATCAAATTATTTCCTAAATATTTTTTGGCCCTGGGGAATTTTTTTCTTAAACTAGCTTGGCAGTTAACAGGTTAAAGGTAGAAGGAGGTAGTTAGATGTTGGGTAAAATGTATGTGCTAAAATAACCACAGGTGATCCAGCAAACTACCCCCAGGGATTCACATCTGGTGAGTATGGGCTTGGAACACCCAGGGTCCTGAGCTCCGGGGGCTCACATCTGGTGAGTATGGGCTTGGCACACCCAGGGTCCTGAGCCGGATATCATCATTCTTCTCTTTCTTGGTGATTCCTTTCTACCACTCTCTCTCTCTCTCTCAGGGTAACTCGGGAACTTTTTTTTTTTCCTGGTGCAGCATAAGCCTCAGGCTTCCTTGCATCATATGGCTATTATTAATAATAATAATAATTAATTATAAGCCATATGGTGCAAGGAAGCCTGAGGCTTATGCTGCACCAGCCAAAAAAAAAAAAAAATTCCCGCATGAGAGAGAATAATAAAGAGAGAGAGAGAGAGAGAGAGAGAGAGAGAGAGAGAGAGAGAGAGAGAGAGTCAGAAGTAGAAGGGAATCACCGAGAAAGCAAGAAGAGAAGAATATCCAGTTCAGGACCCTGGGTTTGCCAGGCCCACACTCACCAGATGTGAGCTCATCATCATTCTTCTGTTTCTTGGTGATTCCTTTCTACCTCTCTCTCTCTCTCTCTCTCTCTCTCTCTCTCTCTCTCTCTCTCTCTCTCTCTCAGGGTAATAGGAAAATTTTTTTTTTTTTTTTTTTTGGCCGGTGAAGCATAAGCCTCAGGCTTCCTTGCACCATATGGCTAATAATAATAATAATAGCTCACTAATCCGGCTCCCCACAGGTCCCAACGCTGCCAGATTAGTGATGGTCGACCTGCAGTGACAAATGATTCAAGATAGTAAGCTTATACAGTATCAGTATCAACTAAAAACAAGAAAAAATATTTCCCCAAAACACTTGTCCATGCTTTGTAATAGTTTATCTCTGAATTTATTAAAGCTACCCGCTCCTATACCAGACGGGAATTTGTTCCAACAATCAAGTACCTGCTGGCTGAAGGTAAACTTCTGCACATCTATTTCTGCAACTATCCTTTCTCAATTTTAATTAATGCCCCCTCATATGTAGCCCAAGCAAGAAGGAGGATTCTATTAGCATTGAGCTTATTCTACTACAGATACTACAGATTCAGAGAGAAAAAGAAAAGCAATATCGATAAACAGAGGCGGACTGGTTTAAAAATTCTTACCCGGGAAAATTTGTAGTGGCCTCATACTAGCGTTTATGGCCAAAATCACACTGGTCTCTGGCCCACCGGGGTTTTCCCCGGTAAGGCTTATGGCCAGTCCACCTCTGTTGATAGAGAAAAAATATGAAATTGTGAAATGCTTTGAGCGAAATGAAAGACCATGTGATATTGCACGTGCTACAAGCCTAAATGAGGCAACGCCGAGAATTACAAAGAATGCAGGGCGCCTCCGTAGCCAGGTGGGAAGGAGCAGCAGTGCGTAGAACACGCTTCTTGATTAGACCGGGGTTCGAGCCCGTCACCACCAAATACGGAGGATGCGGAAAGGTCAGGGAATGACCACCGCATATCCCGGAGCAATATGGCCTTAGTTGCTAATGCTCCTAAAAACCAAATAACAAACAAACAAACAAAGAATGCAGAGAAAATAAAAACAACTTTCATAGCAGGAACAACTCAAACTGTAATTAAAATCCATTAGATTAAGACACAAAGAATTGGAAGAGATGGAACAGTTGTCATCTGTTTGGATAGAAAACCAAACAAAAAAAAGTTAGCTTACGATAGAAGCAAAAGAATTATCAATATTTTATTACGTAATAGTCGTAATAAAATACTTTTGTATTTTATTACGATTATTTATTGTGTTTGGTAATGTTTTGGTTACAAATGTGTGTTCAACCTTGGGTGGTCGGCACCTAACCCTATTTTTCCCATAGGGCCTGTTGTTTATATTGCACCGAGGGTTTCTAGGAACACAACTATCGTGCTATACGAGGACTGACTGTATTTAGATTTTCTAAATTATCTTGGAGAGTTTCTGCTGCAATATTTTTTTTAGCATTAGCAAGGGCACATGATGCAAGAAAGGAAGCTTATATAGCATCAGCCAAAAAAAAAAAAAAAAAAAACCACACACCCTTCTCATTTCAAATGTTTGTCTTACAACGACAGATGGAAGTTTGTACCAGTAATCAACCATCCGCTGGCTAAAGGCAAAGTTCTGTACATCTATCCTACAACTTTCTTTCTTCAATTTGAATTTATGCCCTCTCAGGTGATTATTCTGAGCAAGAGGAAGAATCCCATCAGAATTCAGCATGCTCAACCCATTCAAGGCCTTATATACCTCAATCATATCACCTCGCAGGTGCCTAGTCTCTAGTTGCTGCAATTTGCAGATTCTAAGCCTTTCTTGGTAAGAGGACCCCCTGCATTCCCCTCACCAATCATGTTGCCCTTCTCTGTGCATGTACAAGCAACTCTACACCTTTCCTAAAATGAGGCCTCCAGACTTGTATGCAGTACTCAAAGCATGGCCTGACAATTGCCTTATACAAAGGGATGATCACCTCCTTTTCCCTGCTAGCAAAATTCCTGTATATCATTGATAAGATACCATGAGTTACTCTTGCAGACTGTTTGCACTATTACCCCCAGGTCCTTTTCACTCTCTACCATTGTCAGTGTAGTACCACACAGTTGATACATTATTCTGGGGTTACCATATGCAGTACTTTACATTTGTCAATGTTAAACTTCAGTTGGCACCTCTCAACCCATCTGCTCAACTTTTGTAGATCCTGTTGCAGCAGCGTACTATCATTAGTGTCATTAACAACCTTGCCAACCTTCATATCGTCTGCAAACTTGGACATTAAAGTCCAAGTCCTGATATACCATCATCAATATCCATGATGAATACAGAAAACAACAATGGATCCCACATTGAACCCTGGGGGACTCCACTAATAACATTAGTCCACAAAGAGCAGCGTCCATTGATTGTCACTCTCTGTCTTCTCCCACTCAACCATCCCTTTATCCATAGCAGCAATTTTCCTCCAATGCCACATGCTCCAATTTGTGCAGCAGTCTTCCATGTGCAACTGTATCAAAAGCCTTTACAAGATCCAAATATATGATATCAAAATTATTTATTGCACCCAGTTCCTTTTTGTGACTACATCATAGTATCCGATCAAATTGGTAAGACAAGGCTTCCCCTTAACAAACCAATGCTGTCTGAGCTATAACTGAAGTCTTGTCTAGATGATCCTGCAATGCTTCTTTAACCAGTGCCTCCATTAATTTCCCTGGAACAGAAGTTAAACTAACAGGTCTGTAATTACTTGTGTCTCCCTTTGTGGACTGGGGCCACATTTGCACATCTCCAGTCCGTGGGTACATCCCCTGAGTCCCAGGATGCGCTCATAATTATGGCAAAGGGTTTGCTTACTTCCTTTTCTGCCTCCTTTAATATAACTGGATAGATTCCGTCCACCCCGGGTGCCTTTTTTATTTATCTTCAACGATTTCTCCTCCACTTTCTTCTCCGTTATTACAAAATCATCTAGCTCACTGCCAGAATTTAATTCACCTCTGGCATTTCCCTCCCTGAATAACTCCTCATGTGTGAATGTAAATGCAAAATATTCAATTAGTTTGTTTGCTACCTGAGCAGGATCATAAACAGTTGAATCATCGATATCAAGTGGACAGATCTGATTCATCTCCTTCCTTCTAGAATTTACATAAGTAATGAACTTTTTGCTGTGTTTCTTTGCATCCTTTGCCAAAGATTTTTCGTAATCTGCCTTTGCCTGCCTAACCTCCTTTGTGACTTGGTTATAGACCAGTTTATATCTATCATAGGTTTCTGTGTCACCTGTTAATTTATATGTATCCCATGCATTTTTTTCCCTCTGCCATATGTCTCATTAGTTCATCTGACATTCATTTAGGCCTAAATCTTAAACAATATTTCTTAAGTAGAAGGGAGTCACCAAAAAAGAGAAGAATGATGATATCCAGCTAGACCCTGGGTGTGCCGAGCCCATACACACCAGATGTCAGCCCATCAGTTTCCCCTTAAAATGCTCAACACGTTAAAAGTCTCATTACTTGCCTTAGTTTCCTCAAAGAAATTGACTAATATGTCCATTACACCTTGAGCTTGTGAGATTGTCGGCACTGATTTTGATTCACTTTCAACTGCCCTAACATCATCATCGCAATCACTGTCTTTACCAGCGTCGTTATCATCTTTGTTGAGTGCAACATCTACAATGTCACTCTCTGTAGGAAGACCATTAGTTAATAAATTTTCATCGACTTGTACAAATTCATCAATGTTACCTACAATGTTCTTACATAGCAACCATTCAGATAATGGTAAGTTTTCTTCGTTTCCATCTTCTTCATCTACAATTGAAATTTCATTTGAATTTAATTTCGATTTCTTGAAGTAATTCGATATGGTTGTCGAAGTAATGTTGTTCCATCATTCAATAAATTTATAGCATCCAATATCGATATAGACTCGGTAAGTTTCTGTTCTCTTTGACTGATAAGATGTAGAACTAGAAATCTTTTATAAAATCCTTTCACACTCTTGATTACACCTATGTCCATTGGTTGTAAAATTGATATCACATTGGGAGGAACCTCAGGAACAGAAATCTCACAGTTTCTGTTCCTGTGGCTATGGTAGAAACCTTTTGGTAACAGCACCTCTGGTTTCCTGCTCCCAATTTGATTGCCATTGCTCATAGAGCTTTGTGGTTATTCATTTTCTTTCAGCATTGGTATTATTGGCTGTGTCAGTGGCTATCCCCAGAAATTCTGTGGTTATGCCTTCCTGAGTTTGTAATATAAGCCTCTTTTGGCTATTTCCAAATAATGTGGGAGAGCCCCACCCAGCACATGCAATGCTGGTGTGCTCACAGTGCAACATGTTGTGGTGATAGTGAGAAGTATTGTTCTCTGAATTGTCTCTAATTTGTTCCTGTTTCTGACTATGGCCATGCGAGTGAACTACGCACCAGCTCCATAGGTGATGACAGGCAAGAACACTGCTTGGTATATCATTGCCAGGGTCCTTCTTTTGAGCCACCAGTCAGCCCAACTGATCCTGGCAATCAAGTATACATAGTTTCTCATTTTTTTTTTTTTTTTTTTGCCAAGTATGCCAAATGGGGATAAAAAGTTAATTCTGAGTCAAAAACAACCCCTAGGTATTTTAGTTCTAATGCCATTTTTACGGTTTTTCCATTAATTTTAATTTGAGGGGATCTTAGGTTTCCTTTCAAAAGTATAGATTTAGTTTCTTCCAGTGATATCCTGAGCATATGCATTTGTGTCCATCCTGTAGTTGCATTGAGGCCAGCATTTGATCTTTGCTCTACAACCACTCTTCTGTTTCCTCTTACAAGGAGAATCAAATTGTCCACAAAGGCTATGGTTTCCACTGGGCACAGATCTAAGGCCAGAAATTCATCCAGAACATGTCTAAAAGATTGAGCTCTGAGGGAAACCTTTATTCACAGGACGTGTCAATTCCTGGAACCTTGTATGAACTGAGACACTTCTGTCTCTGAGGTAGCTGTTGGTTACCTGATCCCACAAAATGGGACATTTGTCTGGCAGAGTCTCCTGAGGACACTACGCCACCACCAGAGGGAATCAAATGCCCCAGCAAAGTCTATTGAAATTGCCAACATATATTTGTCCTTTGTGTTTTGTACATAAATGCCATCTTGGATGATATTATCTCCTGAAGGCAATGAACAAACTTTTCTGCGCCTTCAACACCTGACCTATGCAGGAAATTCACATGAAGATCCTTTTTCATTCAATGAACTTTATGAAGCTCTCAGCTCTCTATGAGATGGAGTATCCAGGTTTGGACTTGCTTGAAGTCTCAATTATTAAGAGAGTTTGGAGTATTAGACCCCAACTGTTCATTAACCTTATGAACTCTTGTCTCAATAGTGGCTGTTTTTCCAATCAGTGGAAAACTAGTAATCTGAAAATTCTGATAAAAGGACAGGATAAACCCTCTATCATTACTTCATCTTACAGGCCAATCACCCTTCTACCTGTCCTGGGAAAGTTATTAGAAAAGCTCATTTAAAATGTTTTAAAACTTATTACAGTTCTAAGGGTCTGTCTTCTCCATCCCAATAAGGCTTTTCAAAGGGAAGGTGTACTGTGGATGCAATTAAATTTCTTTTGGATACAGTCAATTCCTCTGCCTCTTCATGGACTTCAAAGGGGCCTTTGACACCGTTTGGTGGCAAAGTGTCCTGGCTAGGTTCAGGGAGGACGGGGTCTCTATTCCTATCTATAAATTAATCACTGATTATTTTTCCAACAGATACCTTTTGGTCTCTTCAGGCTTTTGCTTGGTTTTGAGACCAGTATCTCGTAGCTGCACTCAAGGATCTGTTCTTGGTCAAATTTGTTGGAATGTGGTCCTTGATGGGTGGCTAAACCGCTTCCATAATGACATTACAAAGATTGCATATGCAGATGACCTTGCCCTTCTCATTCCTGGGAACTCAAAGCTTGAACCTGAAAGGAAAGCTAATGACATCATTGAGGATTTGTCTGCTTGGTGCTGCATGCACAAGCTTTCCATTTCTGTTAATAAAACTAAGCAGGTTCTCCTTAAAGGTTCCTTGAATTATAATTGTCCCCCTTCCCAAACTGTTTGAACAAAGTATAAAACTTGAAAGAAATTACAAATATCTTGGAATTATTATTGATGATAAGATGACTTTTGTGGCTTATGCTAAATGTGTCCTGAACAAAATCAAGTCCATCACTGGACAAATACTTAAGATTAGTCGAAACGTTTGGGGGCCTTAAATCTTTGACTCAAATTATATTACAGCTGTCTTTTCCTTCCTATACTTTGTTATGGTGCTGGTGCATGGGGCTCCAAAGTAAATAATGTGACTGTTAGGAAATTTGTACTGCAGTCTCAAAGATTTTTTCTTCTTGCAACCTGCAGAACATGTAGAACTGTCTCTACCGCCGCTCTGCAGGTTTTAAATGGTAGGCTTCCTGCTCATTATGAAGTTATCTCACAGTTTCTGTCTTATCATCGCAAAAGGCAAATTCCTGCTAATGTAGGAAACTATAATTTAAGACTCAATTTGATTTTTGTCAATGACTGGCAGGTTGAATGGGATAATTTCCATCTGGGCAGAACTACATATTCCTTTTCCACAAAGGTTTTTGTATACAGTAAAAAATCCAATTGGCTGGGACTTTGGCTATACATTACTTTTCTACTTTCTGGTCATGGAAGTATCAATTTTAAATTCAATTTGCTGTGGTTCTGAGGAAACCATTGATCACATCATCCTTGAATGTCATTTTTAAGATGACCCGAGTTCCAATTGCAACTATTGACAGGGGCTTACACCCTGGCTGATTTTCCCTGCCTTGTAGAAAACAAAGAAAAATTTGAATGTTTTGCCAGGTTCGCTGATAAGGTTTTTGAATGATGCAAAAGAATAGTTCAAACCCATATGCTTGAGTGATTGACATTATATATAAACTATATTTTTACTAAAATTTTAACTATTGTGTTCTTTATTTTCGTGGCTGAGTTTAGCCTAACCCAATCCATGTGTTGTTTTGGCTGGGATAATTCCCTAATGTTTAATAAAATTTCCCTTCAGTACTGAACTTAAAATTTTGATGATAGTTTTAGGATTATTGTTGTCGTCCAGCAACCCTTGGCTGGCTTTAATTGACCTCTTTGGTCTCATATCTTTAAGTATAATTAGTTAATAACCTAAGTTCCTTAGGTCAACACTTGATTCAACATTTTATGTACTTGATTATACAAACTGTTTTGTACATAATTGTATATAATAACTTAGTGATTAGTTATTTGTCTATTTTAGTTTTACTGCCGGGACATACTAACTTTTGTTTTGCTGGCTTCTGAGAGTTGGACGGTTGGTTGGTCAAGTCTCTGTTGTGCCCTGGCGCTGTTCATACTGTTTCATATAATTGTATATAATTATCCTCTTGCTGCAATGCTGGCTTGGTGGCTACACATTGTGATACCAGTTAACTATTTAATATATACAATACTTCTGTTTTAGGCTGGATTTTTGTGCAAGTGGTTTCTTCTGATTTTAAGTGTAAATCAGTTTAATATTAGTTATACTCATAACCTTGAATCTGATGCCTTGCAAGACAAGGGTAATATTCTTTATTCTGTATTTAATAACAACCCCAGAGGCTCACATCTGGTGAGTATGGGCTTGGCACATCCAGGGTCCTGAGCTGGATATCATCATTCTTCTTTCTCTTGGTGATTCCCTTCTACTTCTCTCTCTCTCTCTCTCTCTCTCTCTCTCTCTCTCTCTCTCTCTCTCTCTCTCTCTCTCTCTCTCTCTCTCTCTCTCTCTCTCTCTCTCTCTCGGGGTAATTCATAAATTTTTTTGGCTGGTGCAGCATAAACCTCAGGCTTCCTTGCACCATATGGCTAATAATAATAAATGTATGACTTATGTATTTCTTCTGTAGCTCTGCTGGCTGGGTGATGGGTTAAGCTCTCTCTCTCTCTCTCTCTCTCTCTCTCCTGGCCTCCAGTAGCTTATTGTTGTTTTATTTTTAAGCATATTGTTGTATTTAGTTAACTTCTTGCTGTGCTGACTTTCTGCTGTTATTAATTTAATCATGACTTTGATTCAGCTTCTGTTTTCTGTTGGCACGCTTGCTCTTGCTCTTGGCCTTCAGTTGCACCTGCTGCTTGTTCTTTTTTGCTATGTACATAGTTTTGGCCTTGTAAGGGTCAAGCAGTGAGGTTGTTTTATCATGTCACTGATTTTATTATAAGTTGTTTAAAAATTTTGCCAGTGCTGTTGGCTAGGGTTTGGAATTGGGCATTCCTGCTCCTATCCTTCAGTTCCTGGCTGCTGTTCTTCCACTAGTGATAATCTTTAATCTTTATTTCTCAACTATTTCAACTTCTGCTTCTTGGGGGATGTCCCTCTTCTTCCCCTATCTATCATCTAATTGCCACCCCTCCCTGTTCCCCCTCTCCCCTTCTTATCCTCTTCTATTATATGCATACAATGGGGATTCCAATTTTGGAAACTACAGTAAATGTTATTTGATAGTAGTCCCTGGAGTGCCACCACATGACTAGGGACAGGAGTCGGGACGCAGGGATTTTTTCCCTGCCTCCTGGCTGCAAAGTCTCCAGATGCCAGAAAACAACCACCATCATAACACACACACACACACACACACACACACACACACACACACACACACACACACACACACACACACACACACACACACACACACTTTCTGGCATAAAATAAACCTACAGATGTTTCAGCGGCATATAGGAGCAACCCTGGAGGCCGTATTCTATACAAAAACACCTTGAACACACACCTTGTGTTTTGTACTGTTGTTAACAGGTGATACATGGCATCCTCCATAGAGTTTCCCTGCTTAAAGCCATACTAATTACTTGAGCGATATCCTGCTTCAGTGTAGTATTTTTGATATTCCATTATAGATCAATCTTTCATATATTTTCCCCATTACTGGGAGGAGAGCTATAGGTCTGTATGATTTTGGACCTGTAGGGGTTTTCTCAGGATTCTTTAGTATGAGTCTGAGCACAGCTGTTTTCCAAATTTTGAGGAATTTTCCTTCAGTCATGCAGTGATTATACAGAGCTATTAGATTATCAGGTGCAATTTCAGCAAATTTTTTAATTATTTCCACTTCTGGGTCAAATCCAGGGCATTTATTGTTTTTGGTTTTAATTAAAGCAATTCTTTTATTGTAAATAGAAATGCTAACATAGATCACTCTATGTTAGCATTTCCATAGTGTGTATTCTCACTGATTATGTCATTCTGAGTAGGGGAATAATCCCCAGCCTCAGACTGGATAATAGCATCTAATATGTTATTAACAGACTACCCAACACAGGGTTGAGGGTTCAGTCTGATTTAACTGTGGTTTCTATCACATCTCCTCTTGGCAGTTTATTTGTGACAATTCTGTACATTATTATTATTATTATTAATAGCCATATGGTGAAGCCTGAGGCTTATGCTGCACCAGGAAAAAGAGAGAGAGAGAGAGAGAGCGAGAGAGAGAGAGAGAAAGAGAGAGAGAGTCAAAAGTAGAAGGGAATCACCAAGAAAATGAAGAATGATGATATCCAGCTCAGGACCCTGGGTGTGAGCCCCTGGGGTTATGATTCCCCATGGGTCAGTGTTTCCAGATGTCCCCACAAAGTGCCGCCAGGATTCTTTATTCTTTTCTCTAATGAAGGATGGGTATTGGATCCTGCAAGTCCTATAGGAATCTCTCAGTGCTTCCACCTCATTTTGGGGCCAAGATGTTCTGACTTTCTAGAAATGTCTCCCTGCCTTGTGTACCCTTCTGAGTATAGTCAGTTCAGGGCACCACCAGGGTTTTTTCCCAGGAAACACTACCTTCTTCCTGGGTTTTTTCCATGGGATTGACAGGTTTGATGTTTTGATGATCATTTCTGTCATCGTCATTGCATGGTTGTCTGGGCTATAACAGTTGTTTTGATCTAGACTGCTCAGTTTCCTGTTTCTGCAGCTGTGTTGCTGTGACTTCAGTGAAGATGTTCCAGTTTGCTTTCTTTATGTTGAATCTTTTTATCTAACAATTGTCGTATCGACCGTATTGGCCCGAAAAACACTGGGAAATTGAAAAAAAAAAACAACTAAACTAATTAAAATAAATGCATTTACCTTAATTCACTTTTCTTCATCTGCAAGTGTCTTCATAATCCAAACAACTATATGAAATGCTGTAAAAAATCCAAAGTCGGCAAAAATCGCTATTGAGCACTTTCCTTCATATACCTAATCACCCTCAACAAATATCAGTCCTGTGAATACCCACCTTTTTTGGGCTAAAACTAAACCCAGGAAAATCAAAGTATACTACCTTCTTACCAAAAGCACATCTCAATCCAACAGCCTCTCTGGAATCCTCAATTGCGGGGCATCTTCTTGTCACCGCTCATTCAGTTAAATTCTTAGGGATGATAATGGATGAAGATCTGACTTATACGGAACACATCCAGCAACTATGCTCAAAAGCGTTACAGGCTTCTAGTGCACGAAACTCTACCTCTGTAGATTGCATAATAAAGATTGTTAGTTATTTGGTTTTTAGGAGCATTAGCAACTAAGGCCATATTGCTCTCCAGGAATATGTGGTGGTCATTCCCTGACCTTTCCACATCCTCCGTATTTGGTGGTCACAGGCTCGAACCCCGGTCTAATCAAGAAGCATGTGCTATGCACTGCTGCTCCTGCCCACCTGGCTACGGAGGCGCCGACCACATAATAAAGAAACAGGAAATTTCTCCTCTACTACTTTAGCTCAATCATCAATTTTGGCAGTGGTGTCCAACCTATGGCCCGCGGGCCAGATACGGCCCACAAATTATTTTTATATGGCCCACGCAAAAAAGTGAACTAAAACAGCATTTTAAATTTTGTTAATTATCAAAAAAAAAAAATCTCATTAAATGTTTTGTTCAGTAAATACAATTGTGTATTGTACTTAATAAAATTTTCGAATATTTTCAATTTTAGGCGTATCATTATATTTATTTATTCACCTTAATATTGAAAAGCAGTGATTCTTTTCAGGTTGTAAATTGTCTAAAATGAGCATTTAAAAGCAAAAGTAAGGGTTTTTTTAATAGAGGAGTATTTCCAATTGCAATGTGTTTCCTCAGCCTACAAGTTATTTTTGGTGGTAATTTTTACCAGCCAGAAAGTACGGTTTGAGATGTCTTGGTCAGTTAGACCTCAAGCTGTAATACACTCCTGTACTCCATCTATTCATGTCTTCCTAGGTCTTCATCTTCTCCTTCTGCCTGGTGATACCCATTCCAGGATTGCCTTTCGATATCTGGTTTCTTGCATCTGTTTTACATGTTCATACCATTTTAATGCTTCTCTTCGATAGTAACAATTTTATCCTTTTTCTTCCATTCTCTCTCTCTCGTTTTCATTCCTATTTTTATCTCTCCTAGAAGTTCTTCCTGAGCATCTCCAAAAATTCATTTCTGTGGAAATGAATTCCACAGAAATTCATTTCTGTTTCCCTTGCTTGTTCAAAGTTTAACAGTTCTCCATTTAACAGTTCTCAGATCCATGTAATAAAAGACTTTGTTCTATTGTTTTAAACACAAGTTTCTTTGTTTTATTTAGAATATTTCTGCTCTAAGAACGGAATTTAACAGTCTGATAGCCATTCTGCCATCTGTAATTCTCTTATTGATCTCTGCTTGAGTTGATCCGTCATTTTGTAAGATTAATCCCATAGATATAAAAATATTTTTTCTAAAAAATAGAAAAGATTGATCCTATAGATAGAAACATAAGATATTTTTTTAAAAAACAAAAGTAAGTAATTTTTTTTAATTTTAATAAAATCTTAAAAATAAATCATTGACATAGATTTGTTGCACATAAAAACAAAAATTATGTGCAACAAATCTATGTCATCACTTTGTATCAAGTGTTGGGAATTTGCATTTTTTATATCTAGCCTGAAAATAAAAAACAGCACGAAAACAGAAACTTCCTTTTACATGTAACAAGATATGGAAAATGTAACGTGCTAATTTTTCTCAAATCACTCAATGTGGCCCGTGAAACAAATCTAACTTTGAATATGGTCCCTGTACGGGAAAAAGTTGGACACCACTGGGTTATGGTATTGAATTCTGGTCTGCAGCTCCTTTGTCCAGCCTGAAGATGCTTTGGGGTCTAGAATTCTGGCTCTTGAAGTGGGCCAACAATTGGGCTCACCTTCCCTATACAACATCAAAATCACAGCTCTGTAAAAATCTAAGCTACCCCAGCCCATCACTTGTCATATGCACGGACGCTCACAATGGCACTCAATCTGTGCTCCACTGTTCACAACTTCATTAGCATCTGGGAAGTTGTGGGCTGGAAAATCCCTGGTAGAGTGCTCAGAAACCCTCCAATACTCTGCTCAAACCTGCAGAAGTTCTCGACCTTCAAGCGGCACTTTCCCAATAGCATCATCGGCACACTGAGCTCCATTGAGATTGATTTTGATCTGTGGTCCAGTGATTTGGCCTACAGAGTAAAAAAGAGAAAATCCATATTCATGTGTCATTGGCATTCCTGCAAATGTCATTAGAACTAATACTGACTCCAAGTGAAAGCTGTCTAGACTGTCACAATCTGTTCTATCAGGTTACAGCTAGATCTACTCTATGGTACAGCCTATCATCAGTATCTCAGAAGAAACAGTTCAAATGTAATTATCTATAACTCTAACCTGTTTACGTTAACTTTATGTCAGAGAAAGTGATGTTTTGCTGTTATATGGATTCTATGGATGGTCTATATATTCTACACCATTTTCTATGTTTTAGCAGTTTTTTATGTAAGAAAATATAACATCCCTAATTAGATTCTTAGATTCCTCTGGATGCCTGTAATGGGAATCATATGCTTGCACAATTTTATGAATTTTATTATTATGAGCATATTAATGTTTCAATGAACACAGTTATGGGAATATACATATAAAATTATGAAAAACCAAATCTACAGGACTGAAAATGTAATGAGGACTTAACCATAATCACTGGTTACGGTTATTATTGAAAATTATTTGAACATTCCAAACTAAAAATGAAAAGGGGAAAAAAAATCATATTTACTTACCAATGGTCCAGAATTAGATTCTGGAATACAAGGTCGAGGAGCAGTAGAATATACATACTGAAAAAGTTGATCTATATGCGAATGCGATATTCCTCCGCCTCTGTCTGAAATCTGCATTAAAATTTCTTTAGATTATTATTAAAAAATAAAATTATTAAAAAATATAATCTATGATTAACATATTCAGTGCATGGATAGGAGATGGAGCAAGATAAAAAATATTTAATTACAAATTGATATCAAAAAGTTTGGGAACTGACCACGTATTTTAAAATTGTGACATCAGCAAATTGCAACTAGTTGCAGTGTGTTTGGTGGCTTATCCAGATAAAATTTGACTCAAAATTTGTTTTAAATTAGGGAAAAGTGCAAAATGTTAAAACCAGCTTTTGGAGAAGATGCTACACGTCATTTGAAAACATTTGTGGTTTGTAAAGTTAATCTAAAGATAATTTTTGCCCTGGCCACTCTTCAACTTCAAAAACCAAAGATTCAGTCACTCACGTTCATGGACTGATCAGGAATGACTGATATTTTACTATCTGCAAAGTTGCTGGAGAAAACAGTATTTGTTATGGAACATGTCAATCAATTTTAACAAAAAATATGATATGGGAATGTGGCATGTCTTAAATAAATTTGTGCTTTACATTCTCAGTAATTTATGATCATGGTGGATTCTGGTATTAGCATTAGTAGAGGCATACGATGCAAGAAAGCAAGCTTATCCATTTAAGTCAAAAAAAAAAAACCCTCCCATTTCACCACTTCATTTGTTCCAAATGCCTGTCCAGCTCAGCGATAAATTTATCTAGGCAATCAATTTCCACAACAAAAGATGGAAGTCTGTTCCACCAATCAACTATCTGCTGGCTAAATGCAAATTTTCGCACATCTATTCTACAATTGTCTTTCCTCAATTTGAATCTGTGCCCCTCAGGTTATTAATCTGAGCAAGAAACCCCATCGGTATTCAGTTTGTTCAACCCATTCAAGGCCTTATACACCTCAATCAGATCACCTCGCAGGTGCCTACTCTCCAGGCACTGTAATTTCCAGAATTTAAGCCTTTCTTCATAAGAGCAACCCTTTGTTCCCCTGATCAATCTCGTTGCCCTTATTTGTACTCGTTCTAGCAACTCTACATCCTTCCTAAAATAAGGAATCCAGACCTGTACACAGTACTCTAGGTGTGGCCTGACCATTGCCTTGTATAAAGGGATAATCCCCTCCCTGTCAATGCTAGCAAAATTCCTATATATCATTGACAAGACCCCATGACCTGCCCTGGCAGACCGTCTGCACTGCTTAGCAAACTTCATATTTGACTGCACAATTACCCCCAAATCTTTTTCACTTGTAGTACCACACTTGTAGTACCACACAGATACGGCCTCCGTAGCCGAGTGGGCAGAAGCGGGAGTGCAGTAGCACACGCTCTTTGAGTAGACCGGGGTTCAAGCCCCTGACTGCTGAATACGGTCGATCTGCCAACCCGCACTGATCCAGCGTGGCAGATTATGGTCCATTTCCCTCAGCATGAATTGTTGAGGAGGCTTCCATCCTGCAGTGGGTTGATAATGGCTGCACTTTACTTTTTTTTACCACACAGTTGGTAGGTATCTCTCTTCAGTTATTGCTACCCATATGCAGTACTTTGCATTTATCAATGTTAAACTTCAGTTGCCACTTCTCAGCCCATTTGCCCAACTTAACTAGATCCAGTTGGAGTAGTATACTGTCTTAACTGTCGTTAACTACCCTGCCAACCTTTGCATCATCTGCAAACTTGGACACAAAACTTGATATACCTTCATCAATATCATTGATAAATATACAAAACAACAATGGCCCAACACCGAACCAGGAAACTCCACTAATAACATTTGTCCACGAAGAGCAGTGTCCATTGATTACCACTCTTTACCATCTCACACTCAACCATCCCTTTATCCATTGTAGCAACTTCGCCTTAATGCCATACCTCCCCAATTGGTACAGCAGTCTTCCATGTGCAACAGTATCAAAAGCTTTCCTGAAATCCAAGTATTTGATATCAAAATTATTTTTGGCATTCAGTTCCTTTGTAACCACATCATAGTACCCAATCAAACTGGTCAAACAAGACCTCCCTTTAAGAAACCCCTTCTGTGTCTTAACTATTACTGCAGTCTAGTCTAGATGATCCCGCAATACTTCTTTAACCAGTGATTCCATTATTTTCCCTTGAACACAAGTTAAACTAACAGTCTTAAACTAAAGGTCTATAGTTACTTGTGTTGCCTTTTGAACCTCCTTTGTGAATTAGTGATACATTTGCACACCTCCAGTCCATGGGGACCTCCCCTGAGTACAAGGAAGCTCTCATAATTATGGCTAAAGCATTAGCATTACCATTAGTAGAGGCATATGATACAAGAAAGCAAGTTTATGCAGCATCAGCCAAAAAAAAAAAGAAGAAAAAAAAAAAACCACTTCCATTTCACCCCTCCATTCATTCGAAAATAGCCTAAATTTGTTTAGGCTATCAACTTCCACAACAAGGGATTGAAGTCTGTTCCACCAACCAACTACACGCTGGCTAAAGGCAAATTTTGGCACATCTATCCTACATCTGTCTTTCCTCAATCTGAAAATATGCCCTCTCATATGATTATTCTAAGCAAGTGGAAGAATCCCATCGGCATTGGGCATGCTAAAACTATAAGGCTTTATACATCTCTATCAGATCACCTTGCCGGTGCCTAGTCTCCAGACACTGTAATTTGCATAACTTTAGTCTCTCTTCATAAGAGCAACCCTTTGTTCCATTCACTAATCTTGTTTCCCTGCTCTGTACTTTTTCTAGCAGCTCTACATCCTTCTTGAAATGAGGCCTCCAGACCTGTATACAGTACTCAAGGTGTGGCCTGACCATTGCCTTATACAAGGGAATAATCACCTCCTTATCCCTGAAAGAAAAATTCTTGTATATAATTTAGAAGACACCATGAGCTACTCTTGCAGCCCATCTGCACTGCTCAGAGAACTTCATATCGGCCTGCACAGTTACCCCCAGGTCCTTTTCATTCTCTACCACTGTCAGTGTAGTATCACAGAGTTGATATGTTACTGTGGGGTTGCTGTTTCCCATATGTAGTACTTTACATTTGTCAATGTTAAACTTCATTTGCCACCTCTCAGCCCATCTGCTCAACCTTTCCAGCTCCTGTTGCAGCAGCATAGCGTCAGTAGTGTCCTTGATAACCCTGCCAACCTTTGTATCATCTGTAAACCTGGACATTAAGCTTGATATACCATCATCAATAACATTTATAAACACAGAAAACAATAATGGACCCAACACTGAACCCTGAGGGACTCCACTAATAACATTAGTCCACGATGAGCAGTGTCCATTGAATACCACTCTCTGTCTTCTCCCCCTCAACCATCCCTTTATCCATGCAGCAGTCTTCCATGTGCAACAGTATCAAAAACCTTTCTAAGATCCAAATATATAATATCAAAGTTATTCCCTGCATCCAGTTCTTTTGTGACTGCATCATAGTATCCAATCAAATTGGTCAGGCAAGGCTTTCCCATAACAAAACCATGCTGTGTCTGAGCTATAACTGAAGCCTTGTCTAGATGATCCTGCAGTGCTTCTTTAACCAGTGCCTCCATTAATTTTCCTGTAACAGAAGTTAAACTCACAGATCTATAATTACTTGTGTCAGCCAACTTTGTGAATCGGGGTCACATTTGCACATCTCCAATTTATGGGTACCTACCCTGAGTCCAAAGAAGCTGTCATAATTATGGATAGGGTTTGCTTACTTCCTTTGCTGCCTCCTTTAATATAACTGGATAGATCCCATCCACCCCAGGTGCCTTTATTATGTTTATCCTCAACAATTTCTCCTCCAATTTCCTCTCAGTTATTACAAAATTATCTAGCTCATTGCCAGAGTTTATATCGCCTCTGGTATTCCCCTACCTGAAAAATCCTCATGTGTGAATGTAGATGCAAAATACTCGTTTAGTTTGTTAGCCACCTGAGCAAGATCCTCAACCGTTGAAAAAAATCAATATCCAGTGGACCAATCTGATTCATCCCTTTCCTTCTAGAGTTTACATAAGTAAAGAACTCTTTTCTGTTTTTAATTGCATCCTTTGCCAAGGATTTCTCATAATCTGCCTTTGTCTGCCTAATCTCCTTTGTGACTTGGTTACAGACCAGCTTATATCTATCATAGGCTTCCATGTCACCCATTAATTTATATGTATAAATTTTGAATCCCATGAATTTTTCTTCTCTGCCATATGTCTCATTAGTTCATCTGACATCTAGGCCTAAAGACCATTTAAGCCTAAACCTTGAACAATATTTCTGAGTAGGTATGTAAAGCCTAGTAGCTTCCAAGATAAGTTCTTTGAATGCTTCCCATTTTGAATTTGCTGTTGGTAACATCATCAGTTGGTCCCACTGTATAGAATTTAAATACTGTCTCAGACCATTGTAGTTGCCTTTACGAAAGCAAAAACCCTTCCCTTTACCCCTGATGGTAGTTACCTCTTTGAGTAAATCCCACTTCAGCACACTGTGATCACTGCCACCTAGGGGTTCCTCTATCTGCAGATTCTTAATGCATGAAGAACCACTACTGATAATTAAATCAAGAGTATTACTCCCTCTAGTTGCGTCCCGAACATGCTGATGTAGAAAACAATCATCCAGTAAATCCACAAAAGCCTTGCTAGTGTGTGAGTGACCAGCCCCCAAATTCCAGTCAACATCTGGGAATTAAAATCCCCCATTATAAGACTCTCTGATTTACTGGCCCACTCTATTTCCCTGTACAGTTTCTTATTATACTCATCTGAGTCATTAGGCCTATAGCACGCTCCTACTCTCAATTTTGATCTCGCAATGTCACACGAAACTGACTCGACAGTGCACTGTCCAGCGATGTTGACTGGCTTCACTTCCTTGGATTTTATGTGTTTCTTAACTAATAACATAACCCCTCTTCCCTTCCTATCCTGTCTATCCTTTCTGTACACATTATACTCCCCAAATTCCAGTTCTGCATTCCTTATATCTGTGTGACACCACGTCTCTGATATCCCAACACATCTGCCTTTGATGTTTTGAGCAATACCTCAAATTCATGAAATTTATTTACCAAACTGCTTGCATTGGTGTACACGCAAGTATACATTCACCTGTTCCTATTCTTAGCTACCCTAACACAACCCATGTGTTTACTTATACCGCAATGACTCCCAGCAGTCTGTGAAATATCCTGCATCTTGTTTTCCAGGCTCCTGTTCATTCCAATAGAAGCAGTGCAAGAATCACTTTCACCTCTGCCAGTGGCTACTGTAAATCTATTAGTCCTTGTAACCCCCCAAGCTAGCAGTTTTCCGACACACCTAACACTGCCTCGATAGCATCAGCAAATATTCTTGCACCCTTTCCATTTAAGTGGTTTGCTTACTTCCTTTGCTGCCTCCTTTAATATAACTGGATAGATTCCATCAACCTCAGATGCCTTTTTTATGTTTAACTTCAACAATTTCTCCTCCACTTTGCTCTCAGTTATTACAAAATCACTTAGCTCCCTGTTAGAGTTTGACAAATTTCTGGCACTCTCCTCATTGAATAACTCCTCATGTGTGAATGTAGATGCAAAATACTCATTCAGTTTATCAGCTACCTGAGCATGATCATCAATAGTCAATCCATCTATGTTAAGTGGTCCAATCTGATTCATCCCTTTCCTTCTAGAGTTAAATAAACTCTAGAAAGAAAGCCTTGGCAAAGGATTATGAGTAATCCTTTGCCAAGGATTACTCATAATCTGCCTTCGCTTGCATAACATACTTTGTGACTTGATGACAGACTAGTTTATATCTGCCATAGGCTTCTGTGTTACCTGATACTTTACATGCATCCCATACATTTTTCTTCTGTGCTGCAAGCCTCATTAGTACATCTACCTCATTAATACATCATTAGTACAGATATAAGTAATGCGGAACTGGAATTTGGGGAACACATTGTATTCCCCAAATTCCAGTTCCGCATTACTTATATCTGTGTGACACCACGTCTCTGATATCCCAACAATATCTGCCTTTGATGTTTTGAGGTATTGCTCAAAACATCAAAGGCAGATATTGTTGGGATATCAGAGACGTGGTGTCACACAGATATAAGTAATGCGGAACTGGAATTTGGGGAATACAATGTGTATAGAAAGGATAGACAGGACAGGAGGGGAAGGGGGGGTTATGCTATTAGTTAAGAAACACATAAAGTCCAAGGAAGTGAAGCCAGTCGACATCGATGGACAGGGCAGTGTCCAGTCAGTTTGGTGTGACATAAGCATAGGGAAATCAAAATTGAGAGTAGGAGTGTGCTATAGGCCTAATGACTCTGATGAGTATAATAAGATATTGTACAGGGAAATAGAGTGGGCCAGTAAATCAGAGAGTCTTATAATGGGAGATTTTAATTTCCCAGATATTGACTGGAATTTGTGGGTTGGTCACTCGCACACTAGCAAGGCATTTGTGGATTTATTGGATGATTGTTTTCTACATCAGCATGTTCGTGAGGCAACAAGAGGGAGCAATACTCTTGATCTGATTATCAGTAGTGATTCTTCATGCATTAAGAATCTGCAGATAAATGAACCACTAGGTGGCAGTGATCACAGTGTGTTGAAGTGGGATTTACTCAAGGAGGTAACTACCATCAGAGGTAAAGGGAAGGATTTTTGTTTTCGTAAAGGCGACTATGATGGTCTGAGACAGTATTTAAATTCTATACAGTGGGATCAACTGATGATGTTACCAACAGCAAACTCAAAATGGGAAGCATTCAAGGAACTAATCTTGGAGGCTACCAGGCTTTACAAACCAACTAAGAAATATTGTTCAAGGTTTAGGCCTAAATGGTTGTCAGATGAACTAATGAGACATGTGGCAGAGAAGAAAAATGCATGGGATACATACAAATTAATGGGTGACCTGGAAGCCTATGATAGATATAAGTTGGTCTGTAACCAAGTCACAAAAGAGATTAGGCAGGCAAAGGCAGACTACGAAAAATCCTTGGCAAAGGATGCAAAGAAAAACAGAAAAGAGTTCTTTACATATTTAAACTCAAGAAGGAAAGGGGTGAATCAGATTGGTCCACTGGATATTGATGGTTCAACAGTTGAGGATCCTGCTCAGGTGGCTAACAATCTAAACGAGTATTTTGCATCTACATTCACGCATGAGGAGTTATTCGGGAAGGAGAATGATGTAGGTAAAGTAAACATTGGCAGTGAGCTGGACGATTTTGTAATAACTGAGAGGAAAGTGGAGGAGAGATTGTTGAGGATAAACATAAAAAAGGCACCTGGGGTGGATGGGATCTATTCAGTTATATTAAAGGAGGCAGCAAAGGAAGTAAGCAAACCCCTAGCCATAATTATGAGAGCTTCTTTGGACTCAGGGGAGGTACCCATAGACTGGAGATGTGCAAATGTAACCCCAATTCACAAAGGAGAATCAAAGGCTGACACAAGTAATTATAGACCTGTTAGTTTAACTTCTGTTCCAGGTAAATTAATGGAGGCACTGGTTAAAGAAGCACTGCAGGATCATCTAGACAAGAATTCAGTTATAGCTCAGACGCAGCATGGTTTTGTTAAGGGCAGGTCTTGCCTGACCAATCTGATTGGATACTATGATGTAGTCACAAAAGAACTGGATGCAGGGAATAACTTTGATATTATATATTTGGATCTTAGAAAGGCTTTTGATACTGTTGCACATGGAAGACTGCTGCACAAATTGGAGCAGTGTGGCATTGGAGGCAAATTGCTGCTATGGATAAGGGGATGGTTGAGTGGCAGAAGACAGAGAGTGGTAATCAATGGACACTGC
This sequence comes from Mastigoproctus giganteus, assembly GCF_048544385.1. Taxonomy (NCBI): domain Eukaryota; kingdom Metazoa; phylum Arthropoda; class Arachnida; order Uropygi; family Thelyphonidae; genus Mastigoproctus; species Mastigoproctus giganteus. The sequence goes on along the minus strand of NC_143583.1, from coordinate 59,759,008 downwards.
TCAACGTGGACTAATGTTATTAGTGGAGTCCCTCAGGGTTCAGTGTTGGGTCCGTTGTTGTTTTCGGTGTTTATGAATGATATTGATGATGGGATATCAAGTTTAATGTCCAAGTTTGCAGATGATACAAAGGTTGGCAGGGTTGTTAAGGACACTACTGACGCTATGCTGCTGCAACAGGATCTGGAAAGGTTGAACAGATGGGCTGAGGGGTGGCAAATGAAGTTTAACATTGACAAATGTAAAGTACTACATATGGGAAACAGTAACCCCAGAGCAACGTTTCAACTCTGCGGTACTACACTGACAGTAGTGGAGAATGAAAAGGACCTGGGGGTAATTGTGCAGGCAGATATGAAGTTCTCTGAGCAGTGCAGACGAGCTGCAAGAGTAGCTCATGGTGTCTCGTCAATGATATACAGGAATTTTTCTAGAAAGGATAAGGAGGTGATTATTCCCTTGTATAAGGCAATGGTTAGGCCACACCTTGAGTACTGTATACAGGTCTGGAGGCCTCATTTCAAGAAGGATGTAGAGCTGCTGGAACGTGTACAGAGAAGGGCAACAAGGTTAGTGAACGGAAAGAAGGGTTGCTCTTACGAAGAAAGGCTTAAGTTTTGCAAATTACAGAGTCTGGAGACTAGGCACCGGCGAGGTGATCTGATAGAGGTGTATAAGGCTTTGAATGGTTTGAGCATGCTCAATGCCAGTGGGATTCTTCATCTTGCTCAGAATAATCACCTCAGAGGGCATAAATTCAAATTGAGGAAGGACGGATGTCGGATAGATGTGCGGAAATTTGCCTTTGGCCAGCGGGTGGTTGGTTGGTGGAACCGATTTCCATCACTTGTTGTTGAAGTTGATAGCCTAAACAAATTTAAAGCTCAACTGGACAGGTATTTCGAATGAACGGAGGGGTGAAATGGGAGTGGTGTGTGTGTTTTTTTTTTTTTTTTTGGCTAATGCTGAATAAGCTTGCTTTCTTGCATCATATGCCTCTACTAATGCTAATGCTAATCTGACATCCATTTAGACATAAACCTTGAACTGTATTTCTTAGCTGGAATGAAAAGCCTAGTAGCCTCCAAAATTAAGTCCCGAAGGCTTCCCATTTAGAATTCAATGTTGGTAACATCATCAGTTGATCTCACTGTACAGAATTTAAAAACTGCCTGAGACCCCTGTAGTCAACTTTACGAAAGTAGTACCCCTTCCCTTTAGCCTTGATGGTAGTTGCATCTTTAAGTAGTTCCCACATCAATACATTGTGATTACTGTCATCCAGTGGTTCTTTTATCTGAAAATTCTTAATGCATGAATAATCACTGCTGATAATCAGATCAAGAGTATTACTCCCTCTGGTTGCCTCTCGAACATGTTGCTGTAGAAAACAGTCATCCAATAAATCCACAAAATCTTGCTAGTGTGCGAATGACAACCCACAATTTCCAGTCGATATCTGAAAAGTTAAAATCCCCCTTTTTAAGACATTCTGATTTAATGGCCCACTATTTCTCTGCACAACTGCTCATTATGCTCATCAGATTCAGTAGGCCTATAACATACACACCTTCTGTCATTTTTCCTTTCCCAGTGCTTATGTCACACCAAACAGACTCAACATTGCATTGTCCACCGACATCGATTGGATGCACCTCCTTAGATTTTATGTGTTTCTTAACTAACAGCATAACTCCTCCTCCCTTCCTGTCCTGTCTATCCTTTCTGTACACATTGTACTCCCCCAAATTCCAATTCTGCACTGCTTATGTCTGTGTGACACCACATCCCTGATATCCCAACATTATCTGCCTTTGATGTCTTGACTAGCACTTCAAGCTCATGAAATTTATTAACTATACTCCTAGCATTGGCGCACATGCAAGTATATATGCACCTGTTTCTACTCTGTGTTAACCTAACACAGCCCATGTATTTATTTGTTCCACTATGACTCCCAACATTCCTGCAAATCTCCATTGCCTTGCTTTCCAGGTTGCTGCTCATTCTAATAATCCAATTACTACCTACAAATTCGTGAATTTCATCTGTCCATCTCCATTGTTGTCTTCCAGGTTTTCTTTTAGCTCCTCTTGGGTACCATTCTGTTATTTTCTTAGTCCATCTGTCATCATGTCTTCAAGCTGTGTCCTGCTCAAGTGCATTTAAGTTATTTAGTTTTGATAAGAATGTTCTTTACTTGTGTTTGCTGCCTAATCCATGTGTTTCTTTTCTTATCCAATAGTCTGCTTCCTAATATAATTCATTCTACTTTTTGCTGTGTAGTTTTCAGTTTCTTTTTCATTCTTGTAGTGAGTGCCCAAGTTTCACTTCCATAAGTCATGGTGGGGAGTATACATTGTTTCAGACAAATTAGGATATTGCTCCTCAGTATGTGACTATATTTCCTGAATGCTATCCATCCGAAATTTATTCTTCTCTTGACTTCCAGCCATTGATCATTATTACAGCTAATGACCTGTCCGAGATAAGTATATGGATCCATTTTGATTACTGCTCCTTCAATGATTACATCCCTTTCTGTGGCATACCTGTTCATCATTACTTTTGTTTTAGCCATATTCATCATTAGTCCAAAATCCTTACTATCTTTGCATAAGATCATAAGCCAAGATCCCAATGTCACTGCAAATCGTAAATGGTTTAGGCACTCTCCATTCACATCGACTCCTTTCTGTGACCAGTCTAATCTTCTGAAAGCTTCGTCAAGGGCAGCAGTAAACAATTTCAGGGATATTGTGTCTCTTTATCAAACGCCTTTCTCAATTTTAAATTTACTGCTGTCTTTGTCTAGTCTAATAAAGGAGGTAACATTTTCATATATTTTCTTCAAAATCATAATATATGGGGTATCTTTGCCTCGTCTTTCCAGTGCTCGAAACATTGCCTTATGCTGTATGGAGTCAAATGCCTTTTCATAATCCACAAATGCCAGGCATTATAGTGTTTTATATTCATTTGCTTTCTCCATTAGCTTTGATATTACGTGAAGGTGATCCATAGTTGAGAATCCTGTTCTAAAGCCAGCTTGCTCTTTCGGTTAATTCTCATCAAATATTCTTTCTACTCTGTTATTAATGACTCTTGTGACCTATAATAGTGTGCTTATGGTAGAAAACAGGTTGACCAGAGCCAATGTCAGTGTCTGGAATATGCCTTGATCTTTGTCAATGGCTCTGAACATTTAGGTAGCAGCTACTTGTTGTTGTAGGGTTTTAGGATCATTAGCAACTATGGCCATATTTTTCCATGTACACTGCATGTAATGTGTATTCTGAGGTCGATTTTCTGTTTATTGGACGAAAAACCTGAGTTTCTGGGGGAAAAACTATGCTACCCTCACCTGAGACCTACTACCTCAGTCATATTGTGAAAAAAGGCCAGAAAAAAATTTTCTCCCCACCAATGTGGGGGAAGAAGGAGATACTACCAACTGTGCTACCCACGAGGGCCCAGTGCAACTTCTTGGTACAGTTGAAGCAGTTGTATAGGTTTTACAGGCACCCCTAAATTGTGGAATGTTTTAGCTCTTAATTCATCTCCTTAAGAATTAATCCCTTTTGCTTTTAAGAGGCTAAATGGATTAATTCTTAACCTTTTTAGCTCTTAATTCATGCTTTCTGCAGCATCACCTCTATCTATTGTCTAAAGGCCAGAAGTGCGATCAATGTGTGTATCCAGGTCTCTCAAAATCAATTCGTTATACGGAAATTTTCTTTGTTACATGGAAATTATTTTCAATGTAATGACCAAGGAGAAATAAAAAAAATTTGCTATATGGAAGTTTGTTAAAGAGAGAGAGGTCCAACTGTATTTGCATAGAAAAGCCTAACCTTTTGCAGGGGAATGGTATGGCTTCATATAAACAGTACTTTGTATAAACTGAGTTTGTATTAACGAGATTTTACTGTATAACAATCTTGCTTTGTACAGTATAATAACCTTGCTTACAATCTTTGTATAGTATAACAATCTTGCTTAATACAGAATAAATCTTTATACATAACTTGATGGTTATATCTTCCTTTCCTTTCACAATAAGAACACGAACTGGGGGATAACTATCAGCATCTGTACCATGATACTCTACTACAGCACGCATAGCATTCTAAAAAGAAAGAAAGAAAGAAAGAAAAAACAATACTTATAAATATTATGGTATTGTAAATACCATAAAACAATACTTTTATGGTATTTACAATACCATAAAAAACTTCCAAAAAAATAAAGCATACTCTTTGTATTTACAAATATGTGCATTCCCATATTTAAATTGTTAAATGTTGCTTAATTTTTTTTTTTTTTTTTTTTTTTTGATATTCTTAATTTGCTACATCAGATGGGAGTGAAAGACACACCAATATGCATCATGTAACCATTTAATAGTTTCTACAATTTCCTAATGCAAAAGCAAGTATAAGTCAAAAACAGAACACTACAAAAAGTTCTGAACATTTGTTATTAAGAATATGTTGTGGTTTTGTTGATATAATGTTTAATGACACAAAGGCTACTTAAGACTAAATTGCTTGTGTAATAGTTTATTTAATATAATATATATTTAATATATTATAGCTATTTAATTATAGGCCGATATGCTTCTAGGCCAATATACTTCAAATATATTAGGAATTCTTCTATGTTTGTGTGATTTCTATTATATTGGATAGAATCTGAGCTTCATTCAATCTGCCAAATGACTGGAAGATGTCAGAGCAGATGGATGAGTAAAGAGGACAATCTACCAGAAAGTGATGGACCGTGAGTTGTGTGACAGGATGTGCACTTGGGTAGTTTTTCTTCCAATAATAAAAACAGATATGTAAGGTGAGTTGCTCAATTCTCAGTCTTGTCAGTACCACTTCTCATCTGTTCCATCTGAACCTAGAGAACCACAACTTTGGATCTTATTTTATATGGTAAAATTTGTTGGTGGTATTACTTTGTCAGATCTATAACCAGTTATGGGAACATGCCTTGTAAATTATAGGTTCATAATCCATATAAGGAACTTGATGTTGTTGTAAGAGTGTGGGAATAGATTGTTTAGTGGCAAGTAGTAGTAGTAGTGGCATGTGATGCAAGAAAGCATGTGTATGAGCTTATGCAGCATCAGCCAAAAAAAAAAAAATCACACCATTCCCTCCAAATGCCTGTCCAGTTCCTCCTTAAATTTATTCAACCTATCAACTTCCACAACGACAGATGGAAGTTTGTTCCAGCAATTAACCACCCACTGGCTAAAGGCAAATTTCCGCACATCTATTCTACATCTGTCCTTTCTTAATTTGAATTTATGTCCCCTTAGGTTCGTAATCTGAACAAGTGGAAGGATCCCATCAGAATTCAGCATGCTCAACCCATTCAAGGCCTCATACACCTCAAGATCAGCATTCTCATTTCCTGGAATTCCAGAATGTGCTGGGATCCAACAAAATGTTACTGATTGATTGGTTTACTCACTGCAAGAGAGTAACTGATAGTGAACGGTTTTCAGTGTAGGATGAGGGGAAGAGAAATTCTGCTTTATGGCAAAGACTGCACTGAGAGTGTCAACAGAGCACATAAAATGGAAAATTCAACAATCTGGTCAACTGCTACCTTTATAGCATACACTTCAGCAGTAAAGATACTGCATTCAGCTGGTAATGAATGCAGTAACTGTGAATGAAGCAGTAACTGTGAAAGACTGCCACAGCACCTACAGCATTGTCAGTTTTTGATCAGTCTGTGTATATTGTACAAGCATTGGAGTTCAGGGTAGTGTGAGCTTTGTGCAACTGTCCGATATTAAATGAAGATAAAATATTCTTCCCCCATTGGTGAAAGTAGTCATCATGAGAAGCGGGTGCATAAAACCAGTGTGGAAGAGGGAGAGTTGTATCCTCAGAAATTTTACTTATATTAATATTCCAAGTTTGAAGAAGTTCTCTTAGTCTGAGTGCTGCAGGTTGGTTTTCATTTGGCTTACTATCATAAAAAGAATCCCAACAGTTATTATACAGATACTCAAAACAAGGATGTGATCTTGGCTGCATAGTGAGATGGCAATTTTCTTCATAGGTGCAATGGAGGATCATATTCTTTGATGTAAAGGCTTTGGACTGGAGAAGTCCCGAAAGTTCCCATGGACTGTCCCCAGAGCATTGTGCTACATGAAGGTTATCCATTCTAATATACTTCTCCTAGCTGAGCCGTATACAGAAAACCAAAATCTAAGCATGAACAGATCAGACACTTGTAGAGGTCACGTAAGGAGTACCGATCAGCTCCCCATGACATGTGCTTGTAAATTTAACTTGCTATCTAATATCAGGCCCTGAAATCTGATGCTGTTCACTAAGAGTATTGAACTATTGTTTAGCCGTAGTTTAGGATGGGGCGGAGAGCACATCGCTTATAAAAGTGAGTGGTGGTAGATTTCTGTTCTGCTAGCCGATATCCATTGTGTGAGGCACAGGAGGGCCACATTGTGTCTTTCTAATGGTTAATATGAAATACTGACTTTAATCAAAATAGCTATTATATTTTATGATATATTCCTGTGCAGTTTAGGAAGGTAGCATCAATCTAAGAATCTGCAATAATGTTGGTGATGATGGTGCATTAGCAAATGATTTAGTAGTAGTATGGAGGCATCTTATGCAAGAAAATAAGCGTATGAGCTTATGTAGCATCAGCCAAAAGAAAAAATAAATAAATTTCACACATCCATTCCCTCTACAAGTTTGTCCAATTTCTCCTTGAATTTATTTAAGCTATCAACTTTCACAACAGATGGAAGTTTGTTCCAGCAATTAACCACCTGCTGGCTAAATGCAAATTTCCACACATCTATTCTACAAATGTCTTTGCTCAATTTGAATTTATGCCTCCTCAGGTTCAGAACCTGAGCTAGCAGAAGAATCCCATCAGAATTCAGCATACTCTACCAATTCAAGGCCTTACACACCTCAATCAGATCACTCAGGTGCCTAGTGTCCATATGCTGTAATTTGCAGAACTTAAGCCTTCTTGGTAAGGACTCCATCATTCCCTCACCAATCTTGTTTCCCTTCTATGTACAGGTTCAAGCAACTTTACATCCTTCCTAAAACGAGGCCACTAGACCTGTACACAGTGCACAAGGCATGGCCGGACCATTGCCTTATACAAAAGGATAATCACCTCCTTTTCCCCAGTAGCAAATTTCTTGAATATCATTGACAATACTCCATGACCTCTGGCAGCCTGTCTGCATTGATCATAAAACTTCATATCTGACTGCACAATTACTCCAAGGTCTTTTTCATTTTCTACCACCCTAATTGTAGTACTACACAGTTGGTATGTCTCTCTGGAGTTACTTCTACCCATATGCAGAACGTTGCATTTGTCAATGTTAAACTTCAGCGCCACTTCTCAGCTGATCTGCCCAAATTTTATAGATTCTGTTGCACACTGCCATTACTGTCATTAACAAACCTGCCACCCATTGTATCATCTGCAAACTTCAACCTTAAGCCTGATATACCTTCGTCAATGTCACTGATAAATATACAAACAACAGTGGGCCCACAACATAATATACCACGTATTTATACCACACAGGTGCATGTATACCACACAGGTATATATGCTCCTGTTCCTATTCTTAGCTTCCCTAACACAGTCCTTGTATTTACTTGTTCTACAATGACTCCCAGCAGTCTCTGAGATTCCCTGCACCTTGTTTTCCAGGCTGCTGTTCATTCCAATAGAAGCAGTGCAAGAATCGGTTTCACCTCTGCCAGTGGCTACCAGTTGTTAATCTATTAGTCTGTGTATCCCCCCCAAGCTAGTAGTTTTCTGACCCACCTAACACTGCCTCGATAGCATCAGCAAATATTCTTGCACCCTTTCTATTTAAGTGTATCCAATCCTTGCACAAGCAGTCTCTCCTGTTAACAAGCACAGACCAGGCTGAGAAAAATTCTACCCCTTGAGCCTCTCAGAATCTCTCCAGGGCAGAATTGATCGACAAGGCTCTCATCATATACTCCCTCCTATAGTGTCCGGGCAGAATTGCAGATACTTTCAAATTCAACCCTAACTCATGGCTTTTTTTTTTTAAAATTGACCTGTACTTGTCAAGTAATTCCACTGGTCTCCTACTCTTAATATCATTAGTGCCAATGTGTACAACAATATCTTTTTTGAAAAGATATCTGTTCTACAATGTCATCAACCTTTGCCCCTAGCAGACATACCCTGGTCCTGTTCCACCTATCCTTTTTGCACAATGTTTCCTGTTTCCCTGACAATAGAGTTACTGACAACTAGTTCCTGTGGGAACAGCGCATTCTGTCTTGGGGTTGCTGCTGTGTTGTGTGATGATCAAGTGCAAGCTCTGTCATTGATGTGGGTAGCTGAGAGCTTGATGGGCCCTCAATTTAAATCCTTTGAGGGCATCCACCCTGTCCTTCAAGCTCTCATATAGGCCCATAACAATGCTGAGATGGCGCTTGATTTCCTCACACTCCTTACATCATGCACATACAAAGACATTCCCTTGGCAATATCATGTCCTGTTCCTGACTGCTCCAAAAACATCAAGTAAGAACATTTCAAAAGGCTGTGATTCAGAGGACAACTTCACCCCCCCCCCAATTCTCCCCTGAGCCACAGCACTCCCATTATCTTTAGCCAGAGCTTTGCTGCTCTGGTCTGAATCATGATTTCGATTCAATTTCAATACAAAAATATAATCCTAAAGTTATATCCCATTGCAGTTATAACACTATATACATATATATATTTCAGTATCGCGTATTATCTCCGAGTTAAGTTATATGACTTTCGTATCTCCTATCAAGTTATATGTATTAATTTATAATGTTATGTTTTTTAAAATCTAAGTCGTTATATGTATTTAGTTAAAAAAGTACAATTTAATTAACAATGAATTTTAATAAGATTCATAAATTTTACTGAATAATCGATAATACTATACTATACTAAGCTAATAGATTTCTAATACAGCACTACATGTTTTGCTATCTAGTTTTACGTTAAACCTTACGCTATCTAGTTCAGGATATACATTGTATCGTATAACAAATGGCAGCAAGTTATAAATGGTAAATCTATGGACACTAAGTATTAACTTTCAAATTTGCTATCTAAATTCAAATAAACCAAGGAGCTTTACTAGGTCTATAAGCTATAGAAAATAATTTAATATAACAATTAAGTCAATAAAAAGGCTAAATATAATTAAAACTTAGCGTTCGCCAGAGCTGCAAAATCATGTACAACACATGGATTGGATACTCTTACCGATACTAAGTAATAACCTATAAAATCTCTATCTAAGTTCAAATTAACCTATCGTAACTAGGAATATAAAGCTACTTCTAGAAAATAAATTAATATGCCAAATAAAGTCAATAAACAGCAAAAATTAAAAAAAAACCTTCTCTATTAGGTGGAGCCGTAAAAACTTCGCCTGCACGGTGCACAGCTACTCCTCCATGTGCAGGAGACTCGGAGATCCTGTCTTTTCTATACATTGTGTAATTTGTAAATTTTAGTGAAGCATGTGATGATAAGAAAGTTTCCTGAAGATATACTCCTATTGGATTGAACTGAATTAGCAAATATCGTAAGTTGTTAGAATTGCTGCTTAGTCCTCTGCAGTTCCACTGTATGATACTAAACATTTAGGTTTAGTTGTTGCATATTGCTCTGACTGTTTTTTGAAAGTGGAGGATTTCTGTCAGTCTTGTTTAATTTTATCTTTTTTTTTGGGAAAAAGGGGCATCCAGAATCCATGATGCCATTTTCATGTAGTTCCAAAATGGGCTTAAAATTAACTAAAAGCACATTTACATCAATACTGTTGGTGGGAGAGTCCAGTTTTTTTGAGCCTGAGTCAGATTTTAATTGTTCTTTGTCAACTGGGATGCTGATTGGGGTATTTGTAGCTTTGCTAGTTTTCTTTGAAAGATTATCTTTTTTTAGAGGTTGAAAGCATAGATTTAAGCCTGTTTGCTAGAGAGGTGTTAGGCAGAACTGCTACATCTGTGCTGCAGTACAAAGCCTCGAGTGTGACCTCAAATGACTACTAGGCATGCTCAACATAACTTGCCTATGTGCCTCAGAAAAACAACTTTATTTTCTATTTTGTATTGTTGAATTTTATTTCCTGTTATCCATAGTTCACAAGCTTTGGAAAATGCTGGGTGGATTCCTTTGCAATTTGGACATACAGGGATGTGACTGAGCAATCTGCTTGAGTATGCACTTTAGATCTGCAGATGGGACAGATAGCGTCACATTGACATGCCTGCTGGGAATGACTATTTCTAACACTTAAAGAAATAAACAGGATTCGTAATGTAAGATTGAATTTGAATTCAACAGTTTAAATAGCCAGCTTTAATTGAAGATAGTAAGTCTGGAGTGCTGAATGTTAAAATGATGGATCTAGTTGGAGGGAGAGTTCCATCTTTTTTAGTCATAATTCGTTTCACATTTATTACTTATTTGACTGCTAAGTTCCTGGAGTAGTTCTTCTTCAGAGACTGTAATTAGGTTCCACTCGCTGATGACACCTTTTGATGAATTTAAGGTTTTGTGGGGAGTAACTGATACTGACAACCCACCAAATGTTGTTGTCTTCTTTAACAGCTGCTCAGAATGTTTAGAGGTGGCTGTTTCAATCAGGAGGTCTCTGGATTGTAGTCTTTTCACCATTTTTGGTGATCCAGTAATAGATTCCAAGCCGACCGGGCTAGCCGAGTGGGTAAAGTACTTGCCCGGCAACCCAAAGGTCGCGGGTTCGATTCCCGCCTTGGGCTTGGATCAAAGTACTGCAAAAAACCTTGGGAGGTGCAATATGGCCACAGAAGCCGATGCGCCAACAACTACCAAATCAAAAAAAAAAAAAAAAAAAAAAATAGATTCCAAATTTTTTGAATTAAGAATGGTGATAACTTTCCCACAGGTTGGGTGGATAGAGAATGTATCACCAGAAAATTTGGTAAATCAATATGACACTCTGCTTCTCTTCGAAGCCTTTTAGGCTGACTAGAGTCATGGTTAATGGTGGACGTTTGGACTCTTGAGCTCGAAGGCTCTAAGGGTGGATAATTGTTTTTATCCATGATAGTTCCTTTTGGCCCTGGGGGTTTATCTTTACTACCAGGTTACCATCCCTGCCATGGGGAGGCAGGAGCAGTGCCGCTTGGTGGCAAAGCATAGTGGTTAATACAGTTAGTAAGACTAGTTAAAATAAAGAAAAAGGTACTTTCCTTCTTCTGGGCTGTCTTAGTGCTTTTAAGAAAGTAGAGCTACTTAACAGAAAAGTTTAATAAGTAACAGAGAAAACAAGGAAAACTCAGTTGCAGGAGAGAAAAACACTCTTTAAATGAACAAGAATCACTTGGCCATGGAAACACTTGGCACAGAAACTGGGCCAATTAAGAATAAGAAATAGATATAATCATATGGCATTTTCCATTGGCTAATAAATGTAATGAGTTTATTGGCACTTACACAGATGTCTAGTCTAAATATCTATGTGTGGGAATAAGAAATAGGGTGAACAGACTGAACAATGGAGGAATATTCTCTCTTTCTCTGATGATGCAAACAAGCAAATACAATATTGGAATTAGCCATAAGATGCAAGAAAGCCCCAGCTTTTGCAGCACTAGTCAAAAACAGGGGACAAAAAAATTATTACCTGTGTATTTTATAACCTTGCATAGATTCCAATTCAGCTGCTCATTAAATATTCCCCCACACTGTCACCCTCAACTAAGCATGGAGGTAACTTGACAATCCAGCAATTAATAACTCTCTAATTAAAAGAAAACTTCTTACAGTCCAGTGTACACCTTTCCCCCCATAATCTGAATTTATGGTCCCTAGTTTTAGTAGCATTTAAAATAGTAAAAATTTCACCTTCACTCATTTTATTATCATCTATCAGAATATCTCAATATCAGATCCCTCTCCCCCTAAGGTTCTGTAGTCCTCATAGTCAGCCTTTTCTCAAATGAATACTCTTTTGCCCTGTGGGAAAAGTAAGACAACCTCAAAGCAGAGAGAATAGTAGGGTTTTTTCCAGTGAGTCATTCTGGGCCTCTCAGCCTGCTCAAAATACAAATCATTCTGTGAGAAGACATTCCCTATAGACACAAATGCGTGTTGCAATATAGCCTAAGGTACTGGTGCTCTATAAAACCACTAACAATTGTTAAAAATTTAAACCAGAAGTTTATTTTACAAGAATGACCTTTTCTACTTAAGTATGTATATGAATCTAAATAAAAATAAAAGTGGCAACTACTTTCACTTCCACTTCCACTTCATGAAGATAAAAATTTGAATAATATTATACCAGATCAATTAATATTAAACCTAACCAAATAACGAATACAAAGTTAATTAAAAATTCAAACTGGACATGATATTGCCAAGGGGGATGTCTTTGTGTGTGCTCAATGAAAATATTTGAGGATGTTAGGGGAAAACTCAGCATTGTTATGGGCCTTTACGAGAGCTTGAAGAACAGGTTTGATGCCCTCGAAGGATTTAAATTGGGGCCCATCAAACTCTCAGCTGCCCACATCAACGCCAGAGCTTGCACCTGATCCTCAGGAAACACTGCAGCAAACCCCAAGGAAGAATGCACTAGTCCCACAGGAGCTAGTTGTTGTTGTTGGTAACTCTATTGTCAGGGAAGTGGGAAATATATATTGTGAAAAAAGGATAGTTGAAATAGGACCAGGGTATGTCTGCCAGGAGGAAGGAGTTGATGACATTGTAGAGCAGATATCATTTCTGAAGGGCAGGCACAAAATGTGATATTGTTGTATACGCTAGCACTAATGACATCAAGACTAGGAGATCAGCAGACTTACTTAACAAGTACAGGTCAATGTTGAAAAAAAATAAAAAAGTCTCACTATTGTTTTCTATATTTATCAATGATACTGATTAAGGTATATAAGGCTTAATATCCAAGTCTGCAGATGATACAAATGTTTGTAGGGTTTTTAATGGCAGTGATGACATTTAGCATTAGTATTTAGCATTACTAATGCTAAATGTCATTACTTTTTTAGCTTTAGCATTTTTAGCATTAGCATTAGTAGAGGCATTTGATGCAAGAAAACAAGCTTATGCAGCATCAGCCAAAAAAAAAAAAAAAAAAAAAAAAAACCCCACTTCCACTTCACCCCTCTGTTCGTTCAAAATACCTGTCCAGCTGAGCCTTAAACTTATTTAGGCTATCAACCTCCACCACAAGGGATGGAAGTCTGTTCCACCAACCAACCACCCGCTGGCTAAAGGCAAATTTCCGCATGTCTATCCTACATCTGTCTTTCCTCAATTTGAATTTATGCCCTCTCAGGTGATTTTTCTGAGCTAGAGGAAGAATCCCATCAGCATTGAGCATGCTTAAACCATTCAAGGCTTTATACACCTCTATCAGATCACCTCGCTGGTGCCTAGTCTCCAGACACTGTAATTTGCAAAACTTAAGCCTTTCTTCGTAAGAGCATCCCTTTGTTCCATTCATTAATCTTGTTGCCCTTCTCTGTACTCGTTCCAGCAGCTCTACATCCTTCTTGAAATGAGGCCTCCAGACCTGTATACAGTACTCTAGGTGTGGCCTGACCATCGCCTTATACAATGGAATAATCACCTCCTTATCCCTGCTGGAAAAATTCCTGTATATCATTGACAATACTCCATGAGCTACTCTTGCAGCCCGTCTGCACTGTTCAGAGAACTTCATATCTGCCTGCACAACCACCCCCAAGTCCCTTTCATGCTCTACCACTGTCAGTGTAGTACCACAGAGTTGATACGTTGCTCTGGGGTTGCTGTTTCCCATGACAATATGCTGTTGCAACAGGATCTAGAAAAGTTGGGCAGATGGGCTGATTACATTGACAAATGCAAAGTACTGCATATCGGTAGCAGTACCCAACTGTGTGGTACTACACTCAGGATAGTGGGGAATGAAAAAGATCTGGGGATAGTTTGCATTCAGATATGAAGTTTTCTGAGCAGTGCAGATAGGCTGTCAGAGCAGCTCATGCAGTCTTGTCAATGATATACAGGAACTTTGCTAGCAGGGATAAGGAGATGATTATCCCTTTGTATAAGGCAATGGCCAGGCCACACCATGAGCACTGAATACAGGTCTGGAGGCCTCATTTTAGGAAGGATGTAGAGATGCTGGAACAAGTACAGAGAAGGGCAATGATATTGTTGAGGGCAATAACAATCTCATTGCCTTGGTAAGGGTGCTCTTACCAAGAAAGGTTTAAGTTCTGCAAATTGCAGCATCTGGAGACTAGGCACCTGCGAGGTGATCTGATAAGGTGTATAAGGCTTTGAATGGTTTGAGCAAGCTGAATGCTGATAGGATTCTTCCTCTTGCTCAGATTATGCACTTGGATTATGCAAACGGAGAAAAGATAGTTGCAGAATAGATGTGTGGAAATTTGTCTTTAGCCAACCTTTGGTGGTTGAATGCCGGAGCTGTAAACTTCCATCTGTTGTGGAAGTTGACAGCTTAAATAAATTCAAGCAAGAACTGGACAAACATTTGGAGTGAATGGATAGGTTAAATGGGAAGTGGTTTTTTTTTTTTTTTTTTTTGTTTTACTGATGCTGTATAAGGTTGCTTTCTTGCATCATATGCCATTACTAATAATATTAATAATAATAATTGATTAGATGCTCACCTGGAGGAGGAAACCACCAGGCTTCATTTCCCCCCCCTCCCCCAAAAGAGACATTAAATAAAAATTGGGTTTTTTTCTGAAGGGCAAAATGTTATATATCATGACAAAATGCTGACTTTGATCTTTCACCCCCCTATCCAAAAAAAAAAAAGGCTCCCAAGTGTTCCCCCTGTTAATTAACATTGCTAATCCTGCTTCATATATAGTAATACTTTAAAAAGTACAATACCTTAAATATTTCAAACAACATATGATAGAGATGTGCTGGAACATAAACCACAGACACAGGAATCTCTGGCTCTAAGGCTGAAAGAAAATTCCGATATTAATTAAATGATAAACAGATTACCTGTTTATACAAAACTAAGCTTTTTAAGCATGTTAATTACTTAATTTCAATATTATGTTCAAGACCTTTTATAAAAATACATAAAAATGTATTATGATAAAATAATGATTAAAATGAAATATGCTATATTAAAATATAGCTTTACAGTAAAACTTAAATTCATACTTAAAGAGAAAAGCGCTTATAGCTTTAGAAACTAATAAAAAAGAAAAAAAAAACATCCTTTTGTCAATGGATATTTATGTACAAATTTTTCAGTTTATCCTAATTTATTGGCAAACCCACTACAAGTACCAATATAGCTTAAATTTTTAAACTAGATTGTATTAATCCTGCACATGCAGTAACTGCACCCAAACCCAACCCAGATTGTCTGCACCCACAACCTGCAAGAAGGGAAAAAAAAAATGTATCATATGAGGAAAATCTATATTAAATTTTTTACACATTATTAATAATGAAAAAAAATTGATCATCAATAATATTAATATTTTATTGTACGTATAATTTTTATATACAATAATAATATTTTCATATTTTTATATAATATACAAAAAATGAGTAAACAGAAGTATAATGAAAATATATATATTCTTAACAATTAATTTTACACATTTTTTCAAATTTTTAATAAGTTTCTATGCAGAAAGAGGACAACATCACCAGTTTCTGGCTAGGTACGCATGTTCATTTTTGGGTTAGAAATCTGGCTGCAGAAAAACTTATATAAACTCTAAAAGGAAGGGGATGAATCTGATTGGTCCACTTGACATCGATGGTTTGACTGTTGATGATCCTGCTCAGAGAGCAAACAAACTGAATGAGTATATTGCATCTGCATTCACACATGAGGAATTATTAAGGTTTGAAAATGGCAGAAGGTTATCATATTGTAGCAGAATACTTAATGATTTTGTAATAACTGAGAGCAAAGTGGAGGAGAAATTGTTGAAGTTAAACATACGAAAGGCACCTGGGGTGGATGGGATCTATCCAGTTATATTAAAGGAGGTGGCAAAGCAAACCTTTAGCCATAATTATGAGAGCATCATTGGACCAGGGGGGTTCCCATGGACTGGAGATGTGCAAATGTATCCCCAATTCACAAAGGGGGATCGAAGGGTGACACGAGTAATTACAGACCAGTTAGTTTAACTTCTGTTCCGGGTAAAATAATTGAGTCACTGGTTAAAGATGCATTGCAGGATCATCTAGACAAGACTGCAGCAATAATTCAGACACAGCATGGGTTTGTTAAGGGAAAGTCTTGTCTGACGAATTTGATAGGATATTATGATGTGGTTACAAAGGAACTGGATGCAAAAAATAATTTTGATATCATATATTTGGATTTCAGGAAAGCTTTTGACACTGTTGCGCATGGAAGACTATTGTACAAATTGGAGCAGAATGGTATTAAGGGTAAGTTGCTACAATGGATAAAAGGATGGTTAAGTGGGAGAAGACAGAAGATGGTAATCAATGGGTGCTGCTCTTCGTGGACTAATGTTATTAGTGGAGTCCCACAGGGTTCGGTGTTGGGTCCATTGTTGTTTTGTATATTTATCAATGATATTGATGAAGGTATATCAGGCTTAGTGTTGAAGTTTGCAGATGATACAAAGGTTGGCAGGGTTGTTAATGACAGTAATGGCAGTGTGCTGCTGCAACAGGATCTAGATAATTTGGGCAGATAGGCTAAGAAGTGGCAACTGAAGTTTAACCTTGACAAATGCAAAGTACTGCATATGGGTAGAAGTAACTCCAGAGAAACGTACCAACTGTGTGGTACTACACTTAAGGTGGTAGAAAATGAAAAAGATCTGGGAGTAATTGTGCAGTCAGATATGAAGTTTTCTGAGAAATGCAGACAGGCTGCCAGGGCAAGTCATGGGGTTTTGTCAATGATATATAGGAATTTTGCTAGCAGGGAGGAGGTGATTGTCCATCTGTATAAGGCAATGGTCAGGCCACACTTTGAGTACTGCGTACAGGTCTGGAGGCCTCATTTTAGGAAGGATGTAGATTTACTTGAGCGTGTACAGAGAAGGGCAACAAGATTGGTGAGGGGAATGAAGGAATCCTCTTACCAAGAGAGGCTTAAGTTCTGCAAATTGCAGTGGCTGGAGACTAGGCACCTGCGCGGTGATCTGATTGAGGTGTATAAGGCCTTGAATGGGTTGAGCACGCTGAATTCTGGTGGGCTCCTTCCACTTGTTCAGATTACGAACCTAAGGGGGTATAAATACAAATTAAGAAAGGACAGATGTAGAATAGATGTGCGGAAATTTGCCTTTAGCCAGCGGGTGGTTAATTGCTGGAACAAACTTCCATCTGTCATTGTGGAAGTTGATAGGTTGAATAAATTTAAGGAGGAATTGGACAGGCATTTGGAGGGAATGGTGTTTTTTTTTTTTTTTTTTTTTTTTTGGCTGATGCTGCATAAGCTCATACACTTGCTTTCTTGCATCACATTCCACTACTACTACTTTCACTGGTCACTTTTTAGGCATTTATGAAATGAGTCACTGCTGCAATATTTGGTAAAAAATTATTTTTTTTTCCAGCACTTCAACAACTGAAAATCTACATCATCAGAAATTAATTTTGAAAGTATTATTGTGGATTGCCAAGTGGAGGAGCAACATTTTTATCACTCAAATCTTCCACATCACATAAACTGTTTCCTTCCTCCTTTTCTTTCTGTTGAATATTTTAATTCTGGTCTTTCAGTGTCATGTAGCAATGAATTATTTATAAAAACTAGAATTGCACTGAACCTGTGAACTGCAAAATTACCTGACACCCAAACCATTGCTGGTAACTGCAGACACCCAACCCAATGCAAGATAACAAGTGTTATTTATTAAAGTACAGTAGAATCCCGCTTTACGATATTAATCCATTCCAGAGACACCATCGTATCCTGAAAAACAAATTACTAAAAAACAATATCACATTGTTTTTTGGTAATTCATTCCAAGGCCTCAGAAGTTGAAATTTACTTCTTACTGCACTCTTTAGGGGCCATATTATCAGCTTACACAATGTTGTACATACATAAATTCAATACAGTAAATTTAAGTGAAATAAATACAACACAAAAAATCATTTCAACTAAAGGATGCTAAAACAAAACATGCGGCCAACATGTTTACAAATGCTGTTTACAAATACAAATGCATTGTAAAGTGATTTTATCGTACAGTGAACCAATCATAAAGTGGGGGTTCGTTAAAAGTATGCCACTATCCATACTTTTAATTTAGGAATGAAAAAAAAAAAATAGTAATAATAAGCAAAGGAAGTAACCAAACCCTTAGTCATAATTATGAAAGCTTCCTTGGACTCAGGGGAGGTTCCCCCATAGACTGGAGATGTGCAAATGTGTCCCCAATTCACAAAGGAGGATCAAAGGGTGACACGAGTAATTACAAACCTGTTAGTTTAGCTTCTGTTCCAAATAAAATAATGGAGTTTGCACCTTGTTTTAACTTATTGTTACACACAAGTCAAGTGAAAAGCTGTTTAGAGTGAAAATTTATTTTTTTCACTTGTCGTGTGTACTAGAAGGTATGAAATTTGAATGCACAAACATCAAAATTTGTTGAAAAAGTTTGAAAGTCAGCCATGGAAACACATGAAAAATAACTAAGACATCATATCAAATAACTTTAAGCCAAGCAAATGAAAAGGACAGATAAATGATTCCTATCAAATCTTTATATCCAAATTTAAAGGGGAATTAAACTCACAGTATATTAATAACTGACAAGAAGAAGAAGCAGCAGCAACAGGTGAGAATTATTTTTTCTATACAGGAATCCATATAAACCTATCCCAGCATCCTCTATCATATCTGATTATGGTTTTTGGAGCTTCTAGGATATAGGAGAAACAGTTTTAAATATAATAAGAGAATAACTTAGAAGATATCATAACAAATAAACATCAAATCAACAAACCAAATGAATAATTTTCATTAACAACTCTTAGTTATTTGTGCTCCTGTGTAGAAAAAAAAGAGAATATGGAATGAATACACCTACCAATGAAAGTATCCAGGCATTCTTGCTTGTTTCTTCTTCTTGTTAATTATTAATATACTATAAGTTTTTATTGATATATTAAATTTGGATTTAAACATTTGATAAAAATCATTCATCAATCATTAATTTGAAGTTATTTATTATGATGCCATAGTTATTTTCAATTAATATTATCCCTTATATTTGCATTTCAAATATTTCACCCATATTCTTTAGTCTAACTAAATCTACTTTAATCTAATTTAAGATTATATCTCTTTTGTTGATTGGTAAATGTCATACCAATTATAAGTTTGATATTAACCAATCAACCATTGAGTCCATGGATTTTGCTTAATGCTATCCACATAGACAACAGTGGATCAATGATAGACAATGATCACTGATAGGCTAACAATGACACTGGCAGAGCTCTACTTAGTAATATCATTTAAGAAATTTTACTCGATGTTGTGAAAACTGTGTGTTATTTAATTTATTTGATTTTAAATTATTACTATTGTTTTACTCAATAGCAATCCATTTATAGTCTAATAACAAGATGGTGCAAAAATCCTGAAATGCCACCATTTTACAAATTTTTTATCAATAGTTGTAGAAGATTTACCGTTATTTGCAATAAACTAACTAAAGTTGTACAAAAATAACTCCATGGGGTAAACGTGTTCTTATAACCAAATTTTCAACGAACAACAAAATGATGTCCTTCCATGTCATCCTTATGATTTTAATATTTATTTAACAGGATTGAACATTTCAGACAATCAAATGGTCCTAATAAAGTATCCAGTTAAGGAAATAAAAAATATGATAAAAGGAAAATGCTGCTTATATTTAAACCTCATTACTTAAAATAAAACTAAAGCGATAATTTTGCATCACTGGGAAACCAGAAAAATAAAATAATATATAAACGGTTAGGTTAATATTATCCCTTATATTTGCATTTCAACTATTTCATCCATTTTCTTTAGTCTAATTAAATCTACTCTAATTTAATTAGACTTAATTAAATCTAATTAAATTAACCCAACCATTTATATTTTATTTTAATTTTGTTTTCCTGGTTTCCCAGTGACACAACATTATTGCTCTAGCATGAATCCTGGATACATAGGCCTTTTTTCACATAAAATAAAACTAAATATATAATGAAAATTATACATATCACTGTCTTTGGTTATTAATCCAGATTTAGATGTCAAAAATGTATATGCATGTGAGAAACAAATCATTTTGACTTCATTAAATAAACAATTTTCATATTTTTAACAGAAATATATTGGTAAAAGCAGCAAAGTTTAATAAAGAGACCACAAAAAATTTTAAAGCAACTTGTTTCCCTACAATGTTCACTGGTCTAAATCATTACAAAAAAAGAAAAATACAAATTTTTGTCATAAATAAATATTTAATTAGTTATTTACAGTTGAAGTAAAATTTTTCATATTTGATTAGTATGTTTTACAGATAAAATATGACATTAGTTGTTAAAACAAAGCAATATTTTATCCATAATTCAAAGCATAACAAGAGAAAGAAATACTCTTGATTTGATTATCAACAGTGATACTTCATGCATCAAGAATCTGCAGATAAAAGAACCACTAGGTGGCAGTGGTCACAGTGTATTGATGTGGGATTTAACTACCTTCAAGGGATCATCAACAATCGAACCATCGATATCAAATGGGCCAAACTAATTCATTCCCTTCTTTTCTGAGTTTACATAAATAAAGAAGTCTTTGCTGTTTTTCTTTGCATCCTTTGCCAAATATTTCTCATAATCTGCCTTTGCTTGCCTAACCTCTTTTATGACTTGATTACAGACTAGTTTATATCGACCATTGGATTCTGTGTCACCTGGCAATCTATATGCATCCCATGCATTTTTCTTCTCTGCCACGAGACTCATTAGTAAATCTGACATCCATTCAGGCTTAAATCTTGAACAGTATTGGTATGAAAAGCTTAGTAACTTCCAAGATTATTTTTTTTTATATAAAACCCCCAAACACGAGAGGTATTAGAACCTATAGTACTTAGTACCGTGCTTGGGTTGATGGAAGAGATAGGAAAGGGTTGACCGGAACTTAGTTTTAGAGACTAATCATGGGATACCTAGTAACGGGTAGTCCCACCTTTCGTCCGGATAAGGGCAGTCACACAGTGAGGCATATTAGACTGTTGCTGAGAGAGGACAGCTTGAGCCCAGTCGGAGATTTATATGTTTAAGGGGACTGTAACATCAGTTTGTGTGGACACTGTTTGTTGTTTTTGTGTAATATTAGCATAGGTACGTTTGGGCATAGTAGGAGCAATTATTTTCCTCGCTTCTTGAGAGATTACCTTGTTCTCAACCTTATATTTAACAATTTTTTTCTCAGCCTTCCACCTGTCACACGTTTTTGAGTACGCAGGATGGTTGCCTTTGAAGTTGGGACAAGTCTTTTCTGATTGTGTATGATCAGAAGATCCACAGTTCGGACATACTGGGTTTCCTCTACATGTCATCTGAGAGATGGGTGTACTTTTGGCATTTGTAATATCTCAAGGAATTGGGTATGTATGGACGAATACAGCAAAGATGATAACCTGCTTTCACTGATGATGGTAGGTTTGGGGAATTAAATGTAAGGATAATATTCCTAGTGGGTGTAAGGTTATTGTCTTTTTTAATCATGATTCTGTTAGCCGCAATAACATTTTGATCATGAAGTTCTTGAGTTATTTCATCCTCCGTCACGTTCAACAGATCCCAGCTAGACATCACACCTTTAGATGTATTTAGTGTTTTATGAGGAGATACACTCACTGGTATACCTGCAAAATTTATCAGTTGTAAAAGTTTCTCTGAATGTCTATGTCAGTTGTAAAAGTTTCTCTGAATGGTTTGCTGTTCCTAATAGTAGGTCTCCAGATTGTAGCTTTTTAAGAGTCTTATGAGGTAACTTGCTGACAGGTTGGTCTGAAAGTGAGTGCATAATTAGAAATGCAGGAAACTCTGTTGTTAGTGAATTAGTTTTCAACCTCTTGGGTTGTGAGATGTCAAAATCAGTATCATTCTCTGGCCGAGAGCTTGTCGGCTCTAAAGGCGGAAACACATTTTGCTCCATATTTGCTCCTTTTTGCCCTTGGCAGATGAGTTTTTCTGCCAAGGTTTCCGGCCCCGCCACGGGGAGGCAAGAGCAGTGCTTGGTGTGGCCAAGCGAAAAGTAGTATGGGGTTATTAATAAATCTATGAGAAAAAAGAAAGGTGGCTTCCCTTTCTTGCTCTGTACAAGAATTTTTTTGCCAAGAGCTGTTATAAATAAATAGATTGATTAACGAGAGGAACGTAAAAGAACTTTTTATCACTTTTAAGAAATTGCACTGAAAGTCACAGAGAAATCGCTTAGTCACAAATGCTTGGCACCCGGGGCCGGCAAATGAGATGTCTAAGGAAAATCAATAAAACAAATTGGAGAGAACATAAAACTAATGAACAAGTAAGGAGAAATCTAAATTTTAAATGCAGAATAATAGAGCAGATCTACAAAAAACAACTTCAGTGGTTTGGACATGTGAACCGGATGAAACAACACAGGCTGCCTAATGTAGTACTGACAGGAAGAATTGGAGATAAGAGACCACCAGGAAGACCCAAAAGAGAATGATTCCAATGCCTAAAGGAAAACACAGGCTTTCAGCACTATCAACAAATGATGCAAGATTCAAGAGATCGACAACAATGGAGAACGATATCTAAATAGGGATTCAACTTGTGCCAAACAGAAGAGTAGAATGATGATGAAAAAACAAAACTAGAATTTTTCATTTGTGGCAATCTGAGTAGCAATCTTTTGCAACCTCTAAAGTTCCACAAACAAGAAATTTATATCATATATTAGCTTATTAAGTAAAGGAAATCTGTGATTGTTTACAACTAGTATGCATAGTTGTTTTTAATTGCAAGTTATGGCTCTCTTAAGGTAAAACTGATTTATTTTAATCTTTCTACTACAGATTCAGTATAACTGTAGATTCTACTACAGTTCAGTAGAAGATTCCACAAGTGCTTTTTAATTGTCCATTGTACCAATATCAATGATTTCAATCCTTCCAAAACTTCACTGATCCTGTCTTTTCTAGAAGAAAAACTATTATCATGCTACCCTATGTAATTCTCATTAAAATAAAGGCTTTTTTTAACTACTTTTTAGTTAATTAATTAATCTATTACTACTGGATTAACTTTAAAATTATTATTATTTTGTTGTTATTCTTTTAACAATTTTTAAGGTTAGCTAAGTAGCCTATCTCCTTTATGCATGAATTTTTGATTACAGCCATTTTGTAAGTTGCTTTAGCATTAGTAGAGGCATATGATGCAAGAAAGCAAGCTTATACAGCATCAGCCAACATTTATGTAGGCATCCTTTTGTTGCCATTTTGTTTAGACACTATCTTATGTATATAATTTCGCTTTCCACTATTAACATACATTGGAACAAGTATATATTTTATATTGTGAAAATGATATTACAATTCTATATAAAGTTAATTTCTTTGTCAAACTCCAGGTTTATTTTGCTTATACCAAAGCTAGCAACAAATGTAAAGCAGTTATTAATCAGTCCAAACTAGATTTCGAACAAGCTAAGAGTAGGAACTTACTTCTTGTCCAAATGGTAGTTGAACATTCTGCCTCTTGCCAAAACAACTGGCCACAACTTTTTTCCACCTCTATTCCCACCTATGTCAAAGCCAGATGGTTCTGTTGCCATTTCAATGATAATCTTGGTAATGATAATCTTGGTAAACCACCTCCTACCATTCTCAGTAAACTGCATTCAATCCCTCCTATGATCTTTTGTCAAAAGAATGTCAGAAGGATTTTAAACAGTTGATGCTAGGAAAGCACAATATGATAATATTTCTCCACTTGTTCTCAAAACCTGCGACCCTGAACTTACTCCTGTTCTGTGTTGCCTTTTTTCACTTTCTTATTCCAAAGGCATTCTTCCCTTCTGCTTGGAAATTTGCTCATATCTAGCCAGTTCCAGAAAATGCCGACAAATCCCTCCCATCCAATTATCATCCCATTGCACTTATCTCTATTCTTTCCAAAGTAATGGAGAAATCAATTAACTGCCAACTCTTAAACTATCTAGAAACCTTCCATCTGATCAACAAACGCAAGTATGGATTCTGTCAGTGTTGATCCACTGGTGATATTCTGCCTTATGTTACCCATCTATGGACAAATTCAATGGAAAAGTTTAGTGAAACTCACGCAGTTGTTCTTGACATTTCAAAAGCTTTTGATTTTATTTGGCATAGAGGTTTTTTAAATAAGCTTCAATCTTATGGTTTGTCAGTTGTTTTTTTTGTAATTGGGTATCCAGTTTTCTTTCAGACCATTCACTGCAAGTGACGGTAGATGGCTCTCTGTCTTTTCTAATTTCTCCACTAATGCTGCTGTTCCCCATTCAGTTCTTTCTCCCACTCTTTTCCTCTTGTATATTAATGACCTTCTTACACTGACCGGAAATCCTATCCATAGTTTTGCTGATGATAGCACATTGCACTCCACCTTGCAATTTGAGAAACTTTTCCCTGCATAATCAGCTTCAATTTCTCGAATATCCACTACCAATTCCTTAAATGCGCTGATCTCCAGGTAATTCTTCAGTTGAGTAAAGATAACTTAGTTGATTTCAGTCCTGTCTTATATCTCAGCAAAAAGATTCTTCTGCTCATGCGCTCATCTTCATTGACACTATGATTTCTAGGCTAGGTCATATACCTCTATTGGGGATTACTCTGACTTCGAATCTCTCTCTTGGCATAAGCACATTACAAATATTGCTTCCTCTGCATCAAAGAAACTGGGCTTTCTCTTTTGCTCTCAGCATTACTTTTCTTCCAAACAGCTGTTCACTCTGTACAAATCAGAAATCCACCCTACCATGGAATGCTGTTCCCACCTGTGGAGGCGATGGCCCCAAAACCTCTCTCAAGCTTCTAGATTTAATTCAAAGGAGGGAGGGCAGTTAGGTTAATTAATAACTCATCTCTAAAGAGTCCCTTCACTCTGTCTCATAGACAATCTGTTTCTGCTGCATGCCTTTTCTATAGATAGGGCTCTTGGGCACTGTTCTTCTAAATTGGTTTCTGTAATTTCTGCTCTCTCTCTCTCTCTCTCTCTCTCTCTCTCTCTCTCTCTCTCTCTCTCTCACACACACACACACACACACACACACACACACACACACACACAAAGCAGTCCAAACACGTGCCACAACTAGTCAACATCTTTTTACTGTCAAACTTCATAGTCACAGAACCAACTTTTCTTCTTCCTTATTTATTCATTCAACTTCCATTTTCTGGAA
This sequence comes from Mastigoproctus giganteus, assembly GCF_048544385.1. Lineage (NCBI taxonomy): Eukaryota > Metazoa > Arthropoda > Arachnida > Uropygi > Thelyphonidae > Mastigoproctus > Mastigoproctus giganteus. The sequence continues at coordinate 59,733,483 of NC_143583.1, read as the reverse complement.
CAACTTTCCTTAAAATTACAATTTACAGAAATTCAAGTCTATGTGAATAAGTATCTTCTTTTATCTTCTCAACCTTCAGTCCATGCATGGACTAAGTACTATAATAAATCTCGTTTGAGGTTTTCATTAAAAAAAAAAAAAAAAAAAAAAAAACTCATGCCACACCATCCTTACTGTATATTTAAATGGTATTTTTGTCATTTTACAACAAAAAATGCTTTTCCTTCTTTTTACCATTCAGCTTGTTTTGAACTACCTGAACTATTAATTATTATTACCTTTTATTTGGCTTTAAAAATCTATAAAAATTAGGCATTGTGCATTGAACAATATTGAATTTTGGACTAATTTTATAACTTTGCTTAACATCCCTTCTTAAAATAATTTGAGAAACATGGTATAATAGTGATTTAAAATTACTGTTTTCTTAGCAGGACCAATGTGTTAAGAATTGGTAAATAGTTTTTACAAGATGTTAATATGCAGAATCTATTTTATTTTGGCACAAATCTAAGACTTTTTTGTGCATTCTAAAAGAACAGTTTATCTATTAAGATTTAGAATTCACTTATATTGAGAAAATATTTGTATTAGTTTTAAGGTAAAGGTTTTTAAGGTTTTTAAAGGTTTTAGTTTTTAAAACAAAATTCCTAGTATTGTTATGTTATAATGACTCACATATTACGAGTTGAGGTTTGTACTTATACAGGTATGTTGTGAATAGGTTCACAGTTCCACTGGTCCACTAAATGTGCTTTTTTTTTTTTTTTTTTTGTTCCCTGGACTGGACCCCCCACTAGAATGAGATACTGCTGGACCCATTAATATAGCACTACCTCCACCAGGTACAGGATTCTCCTTAGTATTGAGACATAAATGACAGCAGTTGGCCAGGATCCATGTGGCAGGATCCAACTGGGTAGCAGCTTTCGTTGTGATTGTTGCTCACCAGTGGCAAAAAGGCCAAACACCACAACACAACAAAACATGACATCAAATACAAAACAACACAATAATCATACCTGGTCTATTTTACAGTTTTGTATCTTCAGAGTAAACATGGCAGAGTTGAACTAGCATTATCAGAGACATATGATGCAAGAAAGCAAGCCTATACAGAATCAGCCACAAAAAAAAAAAAAAAAAACCTTTCCATTTCACCCATCCATTCATTCCAAAAGTGTGTCCATCTCTTCCTTGCATTTATATAAGCTATCAACTTTCACGAAGACAGATGGAAGTTTGTTCCAGCAATCAATACCAGCTGATTAAAGGCAAATTTCCGCACATCTAATCAACAACTCTCCTTCCTCAATTTCAGTTTATGACCTCAGGTGCATAATCTGAGGAAGAGAAAGAATCCCATCAGCACTGAACCTGATTAATCCATTCAAGGCCTTATACACCTCAATCAGATCACCTTGCAGGTGCCTAGTCTCCAGATGCTGCAATTTGCAGAACTTAAGCCTTTCTTCGTAAGAGCACCTATTTGTTCCCATCACCACTCGTTCTAGCAACTCTACATCCTTCCTAAAATGAGGCTTCCATACCTGTACACAGTACTCAAGGTTTGGCCTGACCACTGCCTTATATAAGGGGATAATCTTTTTATCCCCGCTAGCAAAATTCCTGTATATCATTGACAAGACCCCATCACTTACTCTTGCAGCCTGTCTGCACTGTCAGAAAACTTCATATCTCACTGCACAATTACCCCCAAGTAGTTATAGTAATAGCAATCGTGGCATGTGATGCAAGAATGCAAGTGAGCATCAGCCAAAAAAAAAAAAAATTTCACACAACCATTCTAAATGTTTGTCCAGTACCTCCTTAAATTTATTTAACCTATCAACTTCCATGACAGATGGAAGTTTGTTCCAGCAATTAACCACCCGCTGGCCAAAGGCAAATTTCCGCACATCTATTCTACAGCTGTCTTTCCTCAATTTCAATTTATGGCCCCTTAGGTTCATAATTATTATTAGCATATAGTGCAAGGAAGCCTGAAGCTTATGCTGCACCAGCCAAAAAAAAAAAATTTCTGAATTACCCTGAGAGAGAGAGAGAGAGAGAGAGAGAAGGGAATCGCCAAGGAAAAGGAGAATGATGATATCCAGCTCAGGACCCTGGGTGTGCCAAGCCCATACACACCAGATGTGAGCCCCTGGGGTGAACAAGTGGAAGAATCCCATCAGAATTCAACGTGCTCAACCCATTCAAGGTCTTATACACCTCAATCAGATCACCTCACAAGTGCCTAGATCCAGCTGCTGCAATTTGCAGAACTTAAGCCTCTCTTGGTAAGAGGATCCCTTCATTCCTTATTGTCCTACGCTGTACATGCTCAAGCAAATCTACATCCTTCCTAAAATAAGGCCTCCAGACCTGTGCAGTACTAAGGTGTGGCCTGACCATTGCCTTATACATTCATTAATGAAGGTCTCTTTCATTCTCCACTACCCTGAGTATAACACCACCTAGTTGGTACATTTCTCTGGGATTATTGCTACCTATATGCCTAGGGGTACCGCAAATAACATTAGTCCATGAATAGCAGTCCACTGATTACCACTCTCTCTCTCTCTCTTTCTCCCATTCAACCATCCTTTTATCCATTGTAACAATTTTCCTATAATGTCACACTGCTCCAATTTGTACAGTGGTCTTTCATGTGCAACAGTATCAAAATAGTTGTTGAAATCCAAGTACAGGAACTCCCCGACTTAATTAATACTCAACTTATGTAAATTCTACTTTATTTAAGTTTTTGCCGGCTGGTGCAAACTGAAAAAAATATGGAAACGTATTTTGCATCTGCAGGGATAAATGGAGGTATTGTGAAAATATTGTAATGTGAACCCAATAACATACTGTTTTTTTTTTTTGTAATTCGTTCAAAGTCCTTGGAAGTTGAAAATTTCACTATATTACTAAACTATTTATCTCTCTAAAAGATCATATTTATAATGGAAATTGCACTACACTTTCATTATTATCATATGTTCCCGTTATAAGAATCAATTTTGAACGCCTTTGTGATATTTTTCTGGTTCATTGGGCTTTTCTGTTAGTGCATCTAATTATAAACAGGTAGTAAACTCGAACTTATTGCATTTACAATAATCCTGATAACTGGAATTCTGTTAGTTTTTACGTTACGTTATGATAATTAAATGAGTTTCCCTTCACTGAAATCTTCAGTCATATAAAAAACAAATTTTCAGAAACTTCTCTTCATTCCTATTTACGTATTACAATGATGAAGGGAAAGGGACCAACGGAAAGTGCAAGTGCTGGCAGTGCTAGGAAACAAAACAAAATCGATTTAGAAATGAAGATGAAAACGATTGAGAAGTATGAAGCAGGACAAAGTTTGTCATCTATTGCAAGGGAATTAGGTCTCGCTGCTTCAACACAGTGAATACTACTTTAAAGGACAGTGCATGTATAAAAGAACATGTTAAAGGATCAATGCATTTAAGATCAACAGTGATCACAAAACTGTGCTCAGGTGCTATATCGAAGATAGAACAGCTATTAATAATATGGATAGAAAATCAGATTCAGAAGTAAGTTCCCCCGAGTCCAATGACCATTCAAACAAAAGCAAGAAGTATTTATGAAGATATTAAGGATAAGTATGGCGAACTCCAAGCCAAGTTCGTGGCAAGAAATGGGTGGTTTAATAGGTTCAAGCATCGCGCTGGTTTCCACAATGTTAAAGTATGTGGTGAAGTCACCAGTGCCAATTCTGCAGCTGCAGAGAAATTTTGTGATGTGTTGGAAAAAATTATTGATGAAGGCAGCTATTCAACGCAGAAAATTTTTAATGTTGATGAAACTGCTCTGTATTGGAAAAAAATGCTGGATCGAGCATACATTGCCAAAGAGGAAAAGACAATGTCAGGTTTCAAGGCTTCAAAAGATAGGGCCATGCTCTTGCTTGGGGCTAATGCAGTGGGTGATTACAGATTAATACCACTGCTTGTGCACCAATCTGGAAATCCTTGTGCATTTAAGGGCATCAATAAAGCCATCCTACCTGTGCATTTCCGACTGAACCAAAGAATTAATTAATTTGGTTTAAATGCTGCATCATTTCCGAGGTTGAAAAATATTGTAAAGACAACGACATACCTTTCAAGATTTTGCTTCTATTAGATAATGCGCCTGGACATCCTACACATCTAGTTGATTTCAATTCTAGATGAGGGTCACATTTCTACCACTGAACACGACTTCACTCATCCAACCTATGGATCATGGTGTTATTTTGAATTTAAAAGCATACTATTTACGCACAACATTTGCTCAAGCATTGTCTGCAGTAGACGGTGAGAAAAATTTTACATTAAGAGACTTTTGGAAATCTTACAATATTTACCACGCCATCTTAAACATTAAGAAGGCCTGGGCAGGAATTACTAAAAGTTGTTTAAATGGTGCATGGAAGAAAATACGCCCACGGCACGTAAAAGGCTTCGAAGGGTTAAAAAAAGACAAATCATAAGAAGAGGTTACAGATAAGATTGTAAATATTGCAGAGCTATTTCAGTTGGAGGTTGTTGCCAAACACATGGAGGAGTTGATAGAAGAAGAATAGAAGGAATTATCTACATCGTTCTTATCAGTTTCCAAAATGCTGTTTGCTTCCCTACTTTTATTTTCATTAAAAGAAAGAGGAAGTTGAGCTTTGTCAGCATTTTCTTCTTTCACTATTGCTGGCTGCAAGTCAATAAGTTCTTTGTTTCAGCATTAGCATAATGCTAATGCTAAAACGAAGAACTTATTGACTTGCAGGCAGCAATAGTGAAAGAAGAAAATGCTGACAAAGCTCAAGATGAACCAAATGAGGAGCCGAGACACTTCACCAGAGAGACGGCAATGGCGAGGTTTGAGAAGATGGATCCTGACAGCGAACGATTCTTAAAAGTTAACAGAGGGGTGAATGATATGCTTGCTTGCTACAAAGAAATCTACGATGAAAAGAAAAAATCCACCGTCCAGTCATCCATTAATATGTTCTTTCATAAAGTTGAGCGGCTGACCCCTTCTAAATCTCCACAGCCTTCAACCTCCGCAGCAGCATACTTATGAGCTGATGATGTCGATTCTGGCAACAATACTTGAGAGGTAAAAACTTATTGATGTTATGCCTGTCTCCTCTCTTTTTTTTTTGTAATTTTATAATTTTTAAATTTTGTTTTAAATTGCATGATTTTGTAATTTTTCCTGCACATGAGATAAAAATTGAATAAATACAATAAATAATTCTATTCACATGTTCGTTGAACATTTTTTTTTTTTTTTTTTGATTTAATCAAAAAAGTGAGTACAGTTGCAAGTGCTGCACAAGCATGGGGGAAATTCCAACATGTAAAATTCAACTTAACATAGAGTTCCCCGGAACGCAACCCTTACATTAAACAGGAAGTGGCTCTATATGATATCAAAATTATTTTTTGCATCCAGTTCCTTTGTGATCACATCATAGTATCCAATCAAATTGGTTAGACAAGACTTCGCCTTAACAAACCCATGCTGTGTCTGAATTATTACTGCAGTCTTGTCTAGATGACTCTGCAATGCACTTTAACCAGTGATTCTTTTATTTTCTGTAGAAGAGAAGTCAAACTAACATGTCTGTAATTACTCACGTCACCCTTTGATCCTCCTAAACTGACTCAACATTGCACTGTCCACCTATGTCAACTGGATGCACTTCCTTAGATTTTATGTGTTTATTAACTAACAGCATAACCCCTCCTCCCCTTTTTATCCTGTCTATCCTTTCTATACACATTGTACTTCCAAATTTTAATTCTGCATTCCTTATATCTGTGTGACACCACGCCTCTGATATCACAACTATATCCGCCTTTGATATCTTTTTCAGCACTTCAAATTCATCAAATTTATTTACTGTACTCCTAGCCTTGGCGTACATGCAAGTATACATGCATCTGTTCTTACTGTTAGTTACTCTAACACAGCCCATGTATTTATTTGTTTCATAACTCCCAAAAGTTCCTGAAATCCCCAGGAACTTGTTTTCCGGGCTGCTGCTAATCACTTCCACCTCTGCCTATGGCTACTGTTAATCTATTAGTCCGTAAATCACCCCCCCCCAAGCTAGCAGTTTTCCGACTCATCTAACATTGCCTCAATAGCATCAGCAAAAAGCATTCCATGGACCCTTTAATAATAGACTCATTCATACATGCATGCATGCATAACTTGAAAGCAATGAAAAAGGTTTATATTAACATGTCTGTTTCTGAACAGTTACACAGTTATGGCTGTTCAAATAAAAAAATTAAAAAAACCTACGAAACTGTCAATGTAATGAATAATAAAAATAATAAAATAACAAATAAGAATAAGTATATATATACCTAGTAAAATTTTTATTCAAACTAGGCACAAGTATTCTTATTTTTGCATATTTTTTTTACTGTTGAAAACTATATATCCATTCAGATCAGACACATGTTTATGTCAAATTTTTTTTTCCATCACTTTCAGGTCCTGAATTGAATTCTGAAAGCATGGCTCACATGTACTAAACTCTGAATATATATATATATATATAAAACCAAATTAACTTTTCTTTTTTGATTATTCTTTCCAGTTCTGTCCTTTGGAATAATCTTCTTTCTTATGTATTTCATAAAAATTAAAATTACAAAAATTTAGGTCAAGTGTCAACGATTATCTTCTTTCTTCTCAACCCTCAAGGCAATATCAGTTTGTTACAGATTCCATAAATCTTTTGTGTTGCCATTAAAAAAAAAAATATATATATATATATATACACACATATATATTTTTGGAAAAAATAAAATACAAAAAAAGATAATTCTTACTGTAACTTACCATTGTATTCTTCTATAAGAATACCAGGAGAGGCCAAGTAGTATTGTTCACAGAGAAATCTTGCATTTTCATATGCATCTAAAATTACAAGCATTAATTTAATGAATATATATAGAAATTGAGTATTACATTATAAGTTCAGATATAAAAAAATAGCGAAATGCTTAAAGTGCGGTACTCACCTTGAATATAATCTGCAATAGTTTTATGAAAAGACTGATGGCTAAATATAAGATGGAATGGTTAAGTTAATGCATTAAGGTGGGATGAGATTTAATTTAACGGAATTTTAAAATAAGCGCAAGGAAGCAGAAGTGGCGGTGTTAAATGAGAAGTAACGGGTGCTGTATTTTAAGGAATTTTCTATACTCTCATGATGCTCTTTGGGACACGTGGGAATCTCAGATGTGAGAGATTCCAAGCCAAGGAAAGGTGAAAGGGAAGTTTTTCGTTTAGGATGTTGAGATTAGTGTTGTGTCGAAACCATTCGATAATGAGGGCTTCATATTGAAGAATTTTGTGGCTGGTTTTAAGTCTTATAATGGTGTTAGCGGAGTCAATTAAAGGAGTGTGATTGTGGGTTTGGGCATGAATTGTGAGTTCTGTACTAGCTTGTTTTAACAAGCTAGTACAGAACTCACAATTTAACACCGCCAACTGAAGACGTTATAACTTAACGAAAGTCTGTCATCACGACTATTGGCAATATCAATTCTTTTATGTTCCAGATTAACTATTTTCTGCTTTATGACAACCAGGGACGGAGTAGTGCACTTCTGCTTCCTTGCGCTTATTTTAAAATTCCGTTAAATTAAATCTCATCCCACCTTAATGCATTAACTTAACCATTCCACCTTATATTTAGCCATCAGTCTTTTCATAAAACTATTGCAGATTATATTCAAGGTGAGTACCGCACTTTAAGCATTTCGCTATTTTTTTACATTTAGTCTATTATCACGGTACTATAAGAATTCTATAACTTTATAATTATCAGTTCGGTTATTTTAAATAAAAATATATTTCAACAGCTTTGTACAAGTGGCACTTTAAACAGTATGGAGATTAAGTGGGTGTAAAATTTCATCATACTTCTTTGAACCTACAAGAAAGTAGTGAAACACCACTGCAGTCCACTCATATTACATAAGGATGTTATCGTATGGTAAATGACATGGCAAAGCTTTTGAGGGGAGGGGAAACCTCCACCTTCATCAGCAAAAGCAGACTTGGTGGCATGCTCATCTCCTTAAAGTAATGAATCCACATAATTGATAACCTGAAGCTTTTGAGTACAATGACTTCTTCCTTGGTTAATACTGAAAGAGTCATTACACTCAAAAGCTTGAGATTATCAATTACCACTGGTTAGAATAACACTCATGTCTACTACATGAAAGGAATTTTAAAATAAGCGCAAGGAAGCAGAAGTGGCGGTGTTAAATGAGAAGTAACGGGTGCTGTATTTTAAGGAATTTTCTATACTCTCATGATGCTCTTTGGGACACATGGGAATCTCAGATGTGAAAGATTCCAAGCCAAGGAAAGGTGAAAGGGAAGTTTTTCGTTTAGGATCACAACTGCAGTGGCATTATACTAAGAAGATAAAATACATAGTTCCAATTAAATTCTGGCATTTTTTTAAAGAGAATTCTGTTAACATTATTGCATAATGTTTCAACAGGATTAGAGTTAACTTGTCATCAAAGGACAAGTTTCATGTCATTGAGCAATATATTATGGCTCAATTCATTGAAAGACAGTATTAGTGAGGAAAATTTCAAAACAGAAAATAAATCTCTTCTCTGACAGGCTGGTCAGAGAAGGTTTAAAAGAGAAACAATAAAAACATTTTATTTTTTTAATAAAAAAAGTGCTGAAGGGAGGTTAAGTATTAGTAGTGGCAAATTAAGTAATGAAGCAAGCTATACTGCATCAGACAAAAAAGAAAATAAATAAATAAAAAAAACCACCAACATTATCCATAATATCACCCATCCCCTCCTAACCATGTGCTTAATCCTTCCTTATATTTATTCAAGCTACCCACTTCCATAACATCAGAAGAAATTTTTTATTCCAACCATTAATTACTCTCTGGCTTAATCCATGTTTCTGAACATCTATCCTGCACCCATCATCTCTCAATTTAAATTTATATCCCCTTAGGTGTATTATCCAAAAGTGGAGTAAAGATTCTGTCAGCATTTCTTTTACACAATCCATTTAAATTCTTAAACATTTCAATCAGATCCCCTTGCAGGTCTATTCTGAGTGCTGTAATTTTCAGGACTGAAGTTTTTCTTACAAAGAGTACACTTCAGTGCCCCTGATTAACCTAGTTGCTTTTCCCTGCATCTGTTTTTTATATAAACTCTAAAAGGAAGGGGATGAATCTGATTGGTCCACTTGATATCGATGGTCCGACTGTTGATGATCCTGATCAGATAGCAAACAAACTGAATGAGTATTTTGCATTTACATTCACACATCATACAATGGAATCATACGACGAATAATTTGGGCATCTGAGATGAGCAGTAGTTGAATCAACTGATAACTGAGATTCTGTCATAAAAAGTACATGGGGTTTGGCAGACTGCAAGTGAAAATGGACATTGTTGAGATTAGAATTGAGACCACATATATTTGTGAAATGAATTAGGAAGTGTTTGGGAGGTTTAGATCTTTTCGCAGATAAGCTTGCTCTATTAGTTTGACAATTCATGGTGTATTCAATAGTAAGAAAAAGTGGGTGGGGACATGCTGTATGAAGTAATGAAATTTTTGGATATGGCGTACACATGGTAAGAATATACCAAATCCTTGACAACGTGGCCTCGATAATGCCCCCTGCATACACACTACTCGGATTCCCTCCGGTCACTATCTCGCAGAGTAGAGGTAGCAAGATTATACACTAGATGATCCGGAAGCCTCCTAGAGAGTTACCAATAGTTTCGGTCTGGTGTACTAACTAGCGGCCGGACTGCGAATACCGTTTTAGAGCTATATCCTCGAAATGTAAGGAATATTGGATCTCGCCACTATGTTCTTCATAACCTCAAAAGTCATCAATCATACTGCATGATGGAAGAGAAGGGGAAGGGTTCACCAGAACTTGGCTCTAGAAACTAAACATGGGTTCCACCACTTCAAGCCTCCAATAAGCAAAGTGGTGGTATTGCACTGGTTGGTAAGTCATCTACCACCTAGTACTGTCTGGTAACATAGAGGACGGCATTCCTCCATGTGGTGTGGGCGTGACACCTCGACCCCTGCCTACGTTGGTTCGCACCTGGGTGGTCACCCACCATGTACATGGAGGTTATACCCAGGATTACTAACAGTCCCACCATCGTGAAGGTGCAAGCAGAGGATTTCGTTATCACAGACCGTCCGGACTTTGCAGAAATTGGGTCCACTTGACTTGAATGTCTTCTGAATATCAGTTCCATCAGCGTTTTAGACTCCCAGGTAGCAAGTGCAGCTTGTCTAGCATATCTGAGAGAATGTCTGCGACAACCTCAAGGAACATTACTTAAAAAGTACAGGTCACCGTTGAAAAAAAGCTGTGAATTAGGGTTGAATTTGAAAGTGTCGTCAATTCTGCCCAGACATGATAGGAGGGAGTATATGATGAGAGCCTTGTCGATCAATTCGGTCCTGGAAAGATTGTGCAAGGCTCAAGGGGTAGAATTGCTTTCAGCCTAGTCTGTGCTTGTTAACAGGAGAGACTGCTTCTACAGGGATAGGATACACTTAAACAGAAAGGGTGCAAGAATATTTGCTGATGCTATCGAGGCAGAGTTAGGTGGGTCAGAAAACTCCTAGCTTGGGGGGGTGGCGATACACAGACTAATAGATTAACAGTAGCCACTGGCAGAGGTGAAAGTGATTCTTGCACTGCTTCTATTGGAATGAGCAGCAGCCTGGAAAACAAGATGCAGGGTATTTCAGAGACTGCTGGGAGTCATTGTGGTACAAGGAAACACATGGGTTTTGTTAGGGTGGCTAAGAATAGGAACAGGTGCATGTATACTTGCATAAAAACCAATGCTAGGAGTTTGGAAAATAAATTTGATGAATTTGAGGTGTTGGTCAAAACATCAAAGGCAGATATTGTTGGAATATCAGATATAAGGAATGCAGAACTGGAATTTGGGAAGTACAATGTGCACAGGAAAGATAGACAGGATAGGAAGGGAGGAGTGGTTATGCTATTAGTTAAGAATTAGTAAAAAATTCAGAGCTACAGGGCTCAATAACTTCCACGATTTTTTAATATATTAAAAAGTAAGAGATTATTTCAATTTTTTTCGTGGAAATTAATGAATTCTCTCTCATAGAGATACGACCAAATCCGATGCAGAATGGAATCGAAAGCCGAGAGCCTCAACCCGACCCCAAAACACATCAAACCACCGCAGCAAGACCATGAGTGCGAGAAGACATTGTGTCATTACACAATTAGTTAAAACTGGTTCCGATAATAAATAATTAAAATCACTAATTAAAAACATTATTAAAATCACGATTAAAAAGATTAAAACTATTTAAAATTAAATGGATTAAATGGATTAAAAGTTACGATTTGGATGAATACTCAAATTAAATGAAATGCACAGCTGTTTCCCTTCCTTAAGCAGACCACACTTTTCGGTTGATCGCTGTGTTCGCAGAACAGGACTATCACAAAGTGTTTGTTTGTTTGTGTGTGTGTGTGTGTGTGTGTGTGTGTGACTCTGAAATATAGAGAGATTATTTATATTGGCGCATGCGTAAAAAAGACCAAAAATCTGATATTAGATAAGGCCGTCGCACATTGATAGAATTTTCGTGTAGTTTCATTTCAAGCGTTTCAGCGATCAATAATTTAATGTAATTGTGTTGTATATTTAAAATTACCGCCTTATTGAATAGGAAAACGTGACTCTCATTGATCACATGAAAGGGCCAATTCCGACACGCTTGCGCGCGTTGCTTGACACGTAACTCTAACCTCAAGCAGCATGTTGCTTGACATGTAACTCTAACGTGCAACGAGTGGAACCCTCATACAATGAATCACACAGACTACAGGAAATCTTGTACACAATATCATTTACCTGTGCCGAGCAAGAAGGAAGAATTGTGTGATTTTTTAATATACAGGAATACCTCGCATAGTGCGGTTAATTCGTGCCAAAAAAATATCGTGCTATGCGAAACTGCGCTGATCTAGGTATTATTAGTATGTATTTTATTGTAATGCATTCCGACAATTTGATTATATTGGTCGAGTTGCAAAAATATGTAGGTGTTTGTTTACTATAAATTGATGCACACGAAGTTCTTGCAAAAAAAAGAAACTAAAATGATAAAAATGAAAAATACTAGTAAGTACAGTAGAAATGATTTTTATTGCAGTATGTACATACCAAAATAATATAAGTGAAGTATGTAGTGTATTTTTATTTTTAAAAATACACTAATCAGCTTAGTTTGCACAGTTTTTTCCTTCTTTTTATCTGCATACATCTCTTTATAACATCGAATGTCATTTTGCAACGCCTGCCTTACTTTCATACCTCGTTCGATGTTTGGATCTAGAAGAACACTCAGTGCCATTACATTTCTTCTTTCCACTCATATTTGCATATAAAGGTGTATATCATTTTTAAAAAATAATCTTTAATAAAAATACACAGCAAAAAATATTTGTACAGCTTATGCACACGATCTCACCGCTCAGAATCTAGAGTGTTTACTAATGTATGAATGCCAACCATGTGTCTGATGGACCACATGCATGAGTGCCATGGGTCTGCTACTTAAGGATGTGTCATTGCAGTAATAGCATACTGTTGAAGAAGGAGACAGCAGTCTCCAAAAGCTTCAGGTTTTATCGCTTTTAATCCAGTTTATTTTAGATAATTTTATTGCTTCGGTATATTTTTAACGTTTTATCGTAGTTTATTTTATCGTAATATTTTACAATAGTCTAGTCTTCCGATAGTGTATCACATTATTTTATTATTTTTATAGTAAAAATTTTTTATTCCTTGGATGGTGTTTGTCTTTAATTATTGCAATACGAATGCTAGCGGAGTCCGTATATAATGGGAGTTTCGACAACAGCCTGAATGGCCTTGAATCCATAACGCATTGGCCTACGTGCTGGCATTATAATACATACATACATATCAAATGTATTGGTGAGTAATGCAGTTAATTTTTTTTCAATTTGTAAACCGCGCTATAGCGAAACCCGCACTGTTCGAAACTGCGCTATGCGATGTATTCCTGTATTATGGAGCTTCTGCATGGGCCTGGCTATTATTTTGAATTCAGTATTTCTAAAGAGTTTATTAAGCTGCCTGGATCAACATACAGTATGGAAATAAAATGTGTTTTATTGGTATTATTAATGGGTATCATATTTACTGTTTTATTTTTAGCCTGTAACCTGATTTAATTTATAACGGAGTGAGGATAGCCTCTATTTAAAAACCAATCGGTTAGTGCAACAATTTCTGAGTGTAAGGTGGGTTCGGAATATTTGTAAGTGTTGAAAAACTGGTTGAATATAATAAATCTCTTATACGTGACTGGATGATAACTTCGGTAATGCAGGGACAACCCCGAATTGGTGGGTTTTTGGTAAATGCTAACTTGGATTTTTTGCATACCGTGTGTGAGGGTGAAATTTAAGAAACTACACGAAAATTCTATCAATGTGCGACAGCTTTATCTACTATCGGATTTTTGGTCTTTTTTATGCATGCGCCAATATAAATAATCTCTTTATATTTCAGAGTCAAATACACACACAAACACTTTGTGATATTCCTATCCTGTGAACTTCGGCGATCAACCGAAAAGTGTGGTCTGCTTAAGGAAGGAAACAGTTGTGCATTTCGTTTAACTTGAGTATTCATCCAAATCGTAACTTTTAATCCGTTTAATTTTAAATAGTTTTTAATTGTGATTTTAATTATTTATTATTGGAACCAGTTTTAACTAATTTTATGACACAATGTCTTCTCGCACTCGTGGTCTTGCTGCGGTGGTTTGATGTGTTTCGGGGTCGGGTTGGGGCTCTCGGTTTTTGATTCTGTTGCGCATCGGATTTGATTGCACCTCTGTGAGTGAGGGAATTCATTAATTCGTGTTTTTACTTTTTTCATCTTATTTTATTCGTCACATATGAGAGAGAATTGACTGGAAGAATTCCAAGAAAAAAAATTGAGGTAATCTCTTACTTTTTAAGCTATTAGTTAAGAAACACAAAATCCAAGGAAGTGAAGCCAGTCGACATCATTGGATAGTGCAGTGTCGAGTCAGTTTGGTGTGACATAAGCATTGGGAGATCAAAATTGAGAGTAGGACTGTGTTATAGGCCTAATGACTCTGATGAGTATAATAAGAAACTGTACAGGGAAATAGAGTGGGCCAGTAAATCAGAGTGTCTTATAATGGGGGATTTTAATTTCCCAGATACTAAAGCATTTAGGGCATAAGCCTCAAGCTATGGAGAAGTCTAGACTATGTATAAATATAGTGCAAGCGCATCAGAAATACATAGCTATCTGAATAAATCAGAATATTAGTAAAAACGGCATAGTTTTAAGTTATATCTCATATTGTGAATACTTTCGCAACGAGTTGCCATGATACTGCACTACTTCGAATAAGTAATACTTCACCTAAGGAGAAGACTGATGTTACTTATTCTCAGATGGATACCACCACCCAGACGGCACCGTTTATTATTAGTAAAATATTAGTTAAAAACTGATATTAGTAAACACCAGAATATTAGTAAAAACGATGCCGTTTTTACTAATATTCTGATTTATTCAGATATAGCTATCTATTTCTGATGCGGCTGCACTATATTTATACATAGTCTAGACTCCTCCATAGCTTGAGGCTTATGCCCTAAACGCTTTAGAGTCTGAAAACATCATACACCATCAGGCATCTCTCATATTGTGGAGTTATACTTCATAACTGTTTTGCCATCACTGCATTACTCGGGTACCTACCCACCCACCGAAGAAGGGCCAAATAGCCCTGAAACGGCACCAACGGAGCCTGATGATGCCTGGAGTTTCCAAGAATAGGTAACAACAGCCTTTTCTACACTGGGGAAGCGTTGCCTATTTGAGGAGTTTATGAGTTTTTGAGTGGTGTGATTTGAAGGAGTTACTCCTTCCACTCCTACTATTACTTTCCCTCTATCTTTTTTGCTTTTCTAAGTCTAATAGGGACAACTGGATAGTCGAGTTATTATCCCACACAAATACAAAATAGCCCTGAAATGGTGCCGTCTGAGTGGTGGTATCCATCTGAGAATAAGTAATATCAGTCTTTTCCTTAGGTGAAGCATTACTTATTCAAAGTAGTGCAATATCATGGCAACTTGTTGTGAAGGTATTCATATGAGATATAACTTAAAACGATGCAGTTTTTACTAATATTCTGATTTATTCAGAATATGTATTTCTGATGTGCTTGCACTATATTTATACATTTCCAGATATTGACTGGAATTTGTTTGTTGGTCACTCACATTAGCAAGGCTTTTGTGGATTGATTGGATGATTGTATTCTACATTAGTATTAGTATTAGTAACGGCCGCATGGTGCAAGAAAGCCTATGGCTTATGCTGCACCAGCCAAAAAAAAAAAAAAAAATCCGAACAAAACAATAATAAAAACAAAAAAAAATTAAATAAATAAAATAAATAACTAAATAATAATAATTAATAAATAAATAAAAATAAAACAAAAAATAAATAAAAAGGAAATTAAACCTATCATCCTATGCGCTTCCCTTACCCAAAAGTACTATCCAGATGACCTTTGAATTTCCCCAAACTGTCGGCCTCTACCACCCATGAAGGCAACTTATTCCAGTAATTTATAACTCGCTGGCTAAAATAAAACTTGCTGCAGTTTGTTGTTGTTTGTTGTTGTTGTTTGGTTTTTAGGAGCATTAGCAACTAAGGCCATATTGCTCCGGGATATGCGGTGGTCATTCCCTGACCTTTCCGCATCCTCCGTATTTGGTGGTGACGGGCTCGAACCCCGGTCTAATCAAGAAGTGTGTGCTACGCACTGCTGCTCCTTCCCACCTGGCTACGGAGGCGCCACTTGCTGCAGTCCAATCTAAATATTTCCCCCCGTAACTTGAATTTATGTTCCCTAGTTCTAGCATCATTTATAATCTTGAAAATTTTGTTCTCATTCATTTTACTGATGCCTCTCAGAGCCTTAAACACCTCAATCAAATCTTCTTTGTTTGTTTTGGTTTTTAGGAGCATTAGCAACTAAGGCCATATTGCTCCGGGATATGCGGTGGTCATTCCTTGACCTTTCCGCATCCTCCGTATTTGGTGGTGACGGGCTCGAACCCCGGTCTAATCAAGAAGCGTATGCTACGCACTGCTGCTCCTTCCCACCTGGCTACGGAGGCGCTTCAAATCTTCTCTAAGGTGTCTAGTTTCCAAACTCTGCAACCCACATATTCGAAGTCTTTCTTCATAAGGACGCCCTTTTGCCAATCTCACCAGGCGAGTTACCCTTCTTTGCACCCTTTCAAGAAGCTCGATGTCTTTCTTTAGGTGTGGTCTCCATACTTGAACACAGTATTCCAAGTGTGGTCTAACATAAGCCTTATATAATGGGACTATCACGTCCCTATCTCTACTTGCAAAAGTTCGATAGATCATCGATAGGACACCATGGGCTTTCCTTGCAACCTGTTTACAATGCTCAGAGAATTTCATGTCTGACCGTATCGTAACACCCAAGTCCCTTTCCTCCAGTACTGGGTTTAGTTGAACTCCACCAAGTGAATAATTTTTTTGGGATTACTGTTTCCCAGGTGTAATACCTTACACTTTGTTGGATTAAAGCACAGCTGCCATTTTTCTGACCATTCCTGAAGTCTATCTAGGTCTCTCTGGAGAAGCTCAGCTTGACAGTGATCATTAACTACTCTACCAATTTTAACATCATCTGCAAATTTAGACATCACGCCCTCTATCCCTTCATCAATGTTGTTTATGAAAATTAAAAACAACAGTGGTCCTAATACTGATCCTTGGGGAACCCCACTTCTTACATCAACCCATTCTGAGGAATAGCCATTTATCACAACCCTCTGCCTCCTGCCCTGAAGCCATCCTTCTATCCATCTAAGGATTTTCCCAGTGATTCCAACCTGTTCCAGCTTATAAAGCAACTGCTCAGGTGGGACTGAGTCAAAAGCTTTGCTGAAATCTAAATAAACAATGTCAAAATTATTCCCTAAATCCAGCTCGTGAATGACCCTTTCGAAATAGCGAACCAAATTTGTTAAACATGATTTTCCCTTTACAAAACCTTGCTGAGTATCCTTGAGAATTTCAATTCGATCCAAATGATCCTGAATTCCACCCTTGATCATTGCCTCCATGATTTTCCCTACTACTGAAGTCAGACTGACAGGTCGATAATTTCCAACTTCACTTTTAGAGCCACCCTTATGTATGGGAGATACATTTGCACTTTTCCAATCCAAGGGAATCTCCCCAGAGTCTAGTGATGCTCGCATAATTAGCCTCAATGGTTCAATGCACTCGCTTGCCGCCTCTCTTAAGATTATAGGGTATATTTCATCAACTCCAGGAGCCTTACTGGTCTGTAGGCTTGAAAGTTTTTTCATTAAATAATCTTGCGAAATTTCAATATCATTAATTACATATTTTTTAACTTCGCTCACACAATTTCCCATTGCCACAAAAGGCTTTTTCATTTGTAAATATCGATGCAAAATAACTGCTGAGTTCATCTGCAACGGCAGCTGGTGTATTTATTACTATCCCCTTTCCCTTACGTAAAGGTCCGATCTGGTTTGTCCTGCTCTTCTTGGCATTTATATATGTGAAGAATTCTTTATCCCCCCCCCCCTCTTTGCTCTGTTTGCTAGTGATTTCTCATAAACTGCCTTTGCCTGTCGAACCTTTTCTGTGACTCTATTACACATCACCTTGTAGCTGTTATAGGCTTCAGTACTTTTTATTGCTCTGTAACCTTTCCATGCCACCTTTTTCTGCTCAAGTAATGTGGCAACTTCACTATTCATCCAACTTGGAACCCTTCTCGTAGAGTATTTTTTTAATGGTATATACGCATTCAAGGCATCTGTGATTAATGTTTTAAAAGCGTACCACAGTTCAATTGTATTCATTCTCTGCGCGATATCTACCCAGTTAATAGAGGCCATGTAGTACCTTAAGGCATCGTAATTTCCTTTTCTGAAATTAAAACCCATTCCTTTGCCTTTTATTTCTGCTACCTCTCTCGTCATCATCCACCGTAGAACTCCGTGATCACTTCCTGCTACTGGTTCCTCTAGTGTCAGCCCTGTTATGTCATCTGATTCATGTGTGATGATGAGGTCTAGGATATTCTTTTCTCTAGTACTTTCCCTGACATGTTAATACAAATAACAGTCATCTAGTTGATTTAAAAATTTTGTTCCCCATGTAGAGTTGCCTTTCCATTTACTCCAATCAATTAGAGGCAAATTGAAATCACCCATAATAAGGCATTGACGCTTACTTGCCCATTTCATTTGCATGTAGAGGCTTTTGTCATAATCTTCACAATCACCTGGTCTGTAGATTACTCCTACTCGCATTATGCCTTTGTTTCCAACTATCTCACACCATACAGACTCTATACTAGCATGTGAAATGTCTGAATCCGGGAAAGCTATCGTCGCACTCAGGCTGCTTCTGATAAGAAGCATTACCCCACCACCCCTTCTATCTAACCTATCCTTCCTAAATACATTATACAAGCCATACTGAAACTCATCATCCCCAATTTCCGGGTGGCACCACGTCTCTGTAAGCCCTATTATGTCCGCGTTACTTGTTTTAACCAGCAGTTCGAATTCGCTCATTTTATTGACAACACTTCTAACGTTACTGTATAAACAATTAAGATTTACTGTTCTTGTATATTTAACAACCCTAACACAACCCTTGAAGTTTTTTAAGCTCTCTTCCCTGATATTAGCTACCCGCTCACGTGAAATGTCTTTGCCCGCAGAACATCTAGATAATATGTCCAGTTGGGGTAACAGATAAGAACTCTTAAAGTATGTGCAAGAGTTACAGACCAATATTATCAGATAAACGCGTGTCAGTATTACCCACATCCCCCCCTAACTAGCAGTTTCCCTGAACCTTTAAGGTATCCTCAATAATACTGGCAAAAACTTTTGCACCACCTTTGTTTAAGTGAATCCCGTCTCTACAAAACAAATTCCCTCTACCTACAAGTGTGGGCCATGCTGATAGAATTTGTTTGTTGGTCACTCACATTAGCAAGGCTTTTGTGGATTGATTGGATGATTGTATTCTACATCAGCATGTTCGGGAGGCAACTAGAGGAAGTAATACTCTTGATCTGATTATCAAGTGATTCTTCAACATTAAGAATCTGCAGATAAAGGAACCACTAGGTGGCAGTGATCACAGTGTGCTGATGTGGGATTTACTCAAAGAGGTAACTACCGTCAGGGGTAAAG
This sequence comes from Mastigoproctus giganteus, assembly GCF_048544385.1. Taxonomy (NCBI): domain Eukaryota; kingdom Metazoa; phylum Arthropoda; class Arachnida; order Uropygi; family Thelyphonidae; genus Mastigoproctus; species Mastigoproctus giganteus. The sequence goes on along the minus strand of NC_143583.1, from coordinate 59,714,036 downwards.
GGAAGTGTTTTTGCTTTCGTAAAGGTGACTACAGTGGTCTGAGACAGTATTTAAATTCTATACGGTGGAACCAACTGATGATGTTACCAACAGCAAATTCAAAATAGGAGGCATTCAAAGAATTCATCTTGGAAGCCACTAGGCTTTACTTTACATACCAACTAAGAAATATTGTTCAAGGTTTAGGAATAAAGGGATGTCAGATGTACTAATGAGACGTGGCAGAGAAGAAAAATGTATGGGATTCATAGGAATTAATGGATGACATGGAAGCCTATGATAGACATAAGTTGGTCTGTAACCAAGTCACAAAGGAGATTAGGCAGGCAAAGGCAGATTATGAGGGTGCCTCCGTAGCCAGGTGGGAAGGAGCAGCAGTGCGTAGCACACGCTTCTTGATTAAACCGGAGTTCGAGCCCGTCACCATCAAATACAGAGGATGCGGAAAGGTCTGGGAATGACCACCGCATATCCCGGAGCAATATGGCCTCAGTTGCTAATGCTCCTAAAAACCAAATAACAAACAAACAAACAAGCAGATTATGAGAAATCTTTGGCAAAGGATGCATAGAAAAACAGCAAAGGGTTCTTTACCTATGTAAACTCTAGAAGGAAAGGGATGAATCAGATTGGTCCACTGGATATTGATGGTTCAACTGTTGATGATCCTGCTCAGGTGGCTAACAAACTAAATGAGTATTTTGCATCTACATTCACACACGAGTTATTCAGTGAGGGGAATGCCAGAGGTGAAATAAACTCTGGCAGTGAGCTAGATGATTTTGTAATAACTGAGAGGAAAGTGGAGGAGAAATTGTTGAAGATAAACATTAAAAAAGCACCCAGGGTGGATGGGATCTATCCAGTTATATTAAAGGAAACAGCAAAGGAAGTAAGCAAACCTTTAGCCATAATTATAAGAGTTTCCTTGGATTCAGAAGAGGTACTCATGGACTGAAGATGTGCAAATGTGGCCCAAATTAACAGAGGAGGATCAAAGGGCAACACAAGTAATTATAAACCTGTTAGTTTAAATTCTGTTCCAAGAAAATTAATGGAGGCACTGGTTAAAGAAGCACTGCAGGATCATCTAGACAAGACTTCAGTTACATCTCGGACACAGCATGGTTTTGTTAAGGGGAAGTCGTGTCTGACCAACTTGATTGGATAGTATGATGTGGTCCCAAAGGAACTGGATGCACTGAATAACTTTGATATCATATATTTGGATCTTAGAAAGGCTTTTGATATTGTTGCACATGGAAGACTGCAGCACAAATTGGAGCAGTGTGGCATTGGAGGCAAATTGCTGCTATGGATAAAGGGATGGTTGAGTTCGAGAAGACAGAGTGGTAATCAATGGACACTGCTCATTGTGGACTAATGTTATTAGTGGAGTCCCTCAGGGTTCAGTGTTGGCTCCATTGTTGTTTTTTGTATTTATAAATGATATTGAAGATTGTATATCAGGCTTAATGTCCAGGTTTGCAGACAATACAAAGGTTGGCAGGTTAGTTAAGGACACTGATGACAGTACGCAGCTGCAACAGGATCTAGAAAACTTGAGCAGATAGGCTGAGAGAGGTGGCAAATGAAGTTTAACATTGACAAATGTAAAGTACTACATATGGGAAGCAGTAATCCCAGCGTAACATATAAACTCTGTGGTACCACACTGACAGTGGTAGAGAATGAAGAGGACCTGGGGGTAATTGTGCAGGCAGATATGAAGTTTTCTGAGCAGTGCAGATGGTCTGCAAGAGTAGCTCATGGTGTTTTCTCAATGATATACAGGAATTTTTCTAGCAGGGATAAGGAGGTGATTATTCCCTTGTATAAGGCAATGGTCACGCCACACCTTGAGTACTGTATACAGATCTGGAGGCCTCATTTTAAGAAGCATGTAGAGCTGTTGGAACGAGTACAGAGAAGGGCAACAAGATTAGTGAATGGAACAAAGGGTCGCTCTTACGAAGAAAGGCTTAAGTTTTGCAGATTACAGTGTCTGGAGACTAGGCACCTGCAAGGTGATCTGATAGAGGTGTACAAAGCCTTGAATGGTTTGAGCATTCTCAATGCTGATGGGATTCTTCCTCTTGCTCAGAACAATCACCTGAGAAGGTATAAATTCAAACTGAGGAAAGACAGTTGCAGGATAGATGTGCGGAAGTTTGCCTTTAGCCAGCAAGTGGTTGATTGCTGGAACAAACTTCCATCTATTGTAGAAGTTGATAGCTTAAATGGATTGAAGGCAGAACTTGACAAACATTTGGAGTGAGGGGATGGGTGTAATAAGGGTTTTTTTTTTGGCTGATGCTGCATAAGTTTGCTTTCTTGCATCGTATGCCAATGCTAATGCTAATATCCACACTCCATGATACTTGTTGGGCGAAACAAAGGTCTTTGTTCTATGTGAGGAAGAAGAAATGGCTGCATGACTGCATCACAGAAACAAAATTATTCATTGAATATATGTAACTCCAGCTAAGCACACTAAATCAGCAACCCAACAAAATAATAACTCCAAGGTGAAGAATTACACTCATAGGTTCAGGGTACACTATAACACAACTGTCACAGAAGTAGAAACAACTAAAAATGGTATATAAAAAGTGTCTATAAATTAACGGCCTGACCTAAATGGCGCAGCCAGGTTGAAGGAACAACAACATAAGAAGACAAAGCAAAAATTAAAAATTGTTCACAACATATTAACCCCTTAGAAGTCTGGCATAAAAAAGGTATCGGAATCATCATCCTCTAGGAAATCCAAGACACGTTTTTAATACAAATAATGCAAATGGCACCACTTTAAAAAACATATATCGAGACTACTAAGAATAACCAACCCATACACTCAACCCACTAGCAGCCTCTTTGATTTCTCTGTACAGTTGTTTGTTGTACTCATCAGAGTCATTAGGCCTATAACACCCTCCTACTCTCATTCCTGCCTTCCCAGTGAACATGTCACACCAAACTGACTTAACACCCATGTCAACTGGATGCACTGCCTTAGATTTTGTGTGTTTCTTAACTAACAGCATAACCCCTCCTCACGTCCTACCCTGTCTAGGCTTTCTCTACAAATTCTGCATTCCTTATATCTGGAGACTAGGCACCAGCGAGGTGATCTGATAGAGGTGTATAAAGCCTTGAATGGTTTGAGCATGCTCAATGCTGATGGGATTCTTCCTCTCGCTCAGAATAATCACCTGAGAGGGCATAAATTCAAATTGAGGAAAGACAGATGTAGGATAGACGTGCGGAAATTTGCCTTTAGCCAGCGGGTGGTTGGTTGGTGGAACAGACTTCCATCCCTTGTCGTGGAAGTTGATAGCCTAAATAAGTTTAAGGCTCAGCTGGACAGGTATTTCGAACAAACAGAGGGGTGAAGTGGAAGTGTTTTTTTTTTTTTTTTTTTTTGGCTGATGCTGCATAAGCTTGCTTTCTTGCATCAAATGCCTCTACTAATGCTAATACTAATCTACGTGACACCATGTATCTGATATCCCAAAAATATCTGCCTTTGATGTTTTGTCCAGCACCTCAAATTCATCAAATTTATTTACTATACTCCTAGCATTGGTTTACATGCAAGTATACATGACATGTATTCACAGACCATGTATTTACTTGTTCCATGATGACTCCCAGCAGGCCTTGAAATCCCCAGCACCTTGCTTTCCAGGCTGCTCATTCCAATAGAAGCCGTACAAGAATCACTTTAAACTCTGCCTGTGGCTACTGTTAATCTATAGTCTGTGAATCCTCCCAAGCTAGCAGTTATCCAATTCACCTAACACTGCCTCGATAGCATCAGCAAATATTCTTGCACCCTTTCTCTTTAAGTCTATCCCATCCCTGTAGAAGCAGTCTCTCCTGTTAACAAGCATAGACTATGCTGAGAAAAATTCTACACCATGAACCTTGCACAGTCTCTCCAGGGCCAAATTGATTAACAAGGCTCTCATCGTATACTCCCTCCTATTGCGTCTGGGCAGAATTGCTGACACTTTCAAATTTAACTAACTCGCAACTTTTTTTCAACATTGACCTGTATTTGTTAAGTAAGTCCGTAGATCTCCTACTCTTAATGTCTTTAGTGCCAATGTGCACAACAATATCACCTTTTATGACCTTAATAATGTTAGATAAGTGATAGTAATATCACTATAACCCTGAGAGAAAGAAAGGCACACTACAGAAAATGATCTTCAGTCTGAGTTTATAGATAAAGTTACTGATTAATTCTTTCTAAATTCAGAGTAATAATCAAAAACACAGAAGCATGAAAATATTCTACATCACACTCAAAAACTACCCATACTCTAGCACTATATTATTTGCTAAATGTGTAAGAACTAGATAAACATTTGGAGTTAATGAATGGCTGAAATGGGAGTTTTTTTTTTTTTTTTTTTTTGGTCGATGCTGTATAAGCTTGCTTTCTTTCATCATATGCCTCTGCTAATGCTAAATTGTTGATATATATGACATAGGACCATACTGTTTAAAAGTTCATAGTCAGATTTATCATCAATCCTTTTGTCCTCTAGATGATGACAACTCTCAAAGATCTGTGCAAGTTGTATGCATTTGATAGCACTAAGATGTTGATGCACATCTTAGGTTTCCAGATGGCTAGTCATCCACAGTAATTATTCCCATCATTATATAATGGGTTACACACTAACACGGAAATAAAAGACACACAAAAAAATCTGTTACAAAAATGTGTGCACTTGTTACTGCATACAGTTAGTACAAAGTAAATCTTATGGTCAGACTAGTGATGCATTGTCTTATATGTGATAAAAGCAGATACAACCACAATAGCAAACAAAAGTCATCATGGAACTACAAATGAAAGAGTTTTGTTCATGAAGCTCTTTTACTAGAACAACAGTAATGCACTGGATGTGTTTCAGGAGTACTGTCATTTTAAAAACTTAACAAGAGAACTCCTCTTTTCCTAAAATCAATTGCACATAATGAAAAGGAAATTTGAAGAAAGAGGTGCTTTCTTTGTCTGTGGTTCCTGGCAGAAGAATGTTGCCCAATTGCAACAGCTGCTGTTGACAAAAGCACTGTCACTTCAGCCAGTAGTGCCAACACAAAATGCCACTCATCTGCTAGTATCACAAGGCATATTGCTAACACTCACTGTGATGCTTTGTGCAAGAGTTGACCATAGGCAGTCATTTGCAATATAAATGACTGTCTATCAGAGGGAGCAATTTTATTCACACAAATTTTGGTTTCCTCATACTGTAGGTGGTAGATGACTTTCATCAACCGGTGAAATACCACCACTTTGCTTATTGGAGGCTTGAAGTGGTGAAACCCATGTTTAGTCTCTAGAGCAAAGTTTCCAGCATTCCCCCCCCCCCCCATACTTCTCCTTCAACCCATGCACGGTACTAAGTACTATAGGTTTTGATACCTTTCGTGTTTAGGGTTTTCATATAAAAAAAAAAAAAAAAAAAACTGTACTGTAACATGCTTAAATATATTTGTGCTATGTAGCTTTATGCAATGCCAAATGCACGTTAGTGTCATGTGTGGAATTTTATTTGCCTTCCCTTTTCACATGGTCTAGGTACTGCAGACATTTAATTAAAGCCACCCTGCATTCATATATTTCAGCTGCATTTATTTTTTTAAATCCATCTTTTTTTACCTTAAACCAGCAGTGGTGACTGATCACATGACAGGTGCCCCTCAAAAATAACTTTCTCACATTAACCATTAATCAAAGATTCAAAATATGAAATTATTTCTACCTTCGTAAATAGTCACTTTTACTGCATAGTTTCTTAAGTGATTTTTTTATGTTTTTCATACAAATTTTGAATGAGAACCTGATAGGTTACTTCTCACTGTCTGCAACTATTTGGCTTCATGCATGAAAAGTGGCATGGTACTGGAGAAGTGCTGATGCTGTGTTTGTCTATATTTTCAGCTTACTTGTTTTCCCTCTCCCACTAGTTCAAAAAATATCTATAGTCTTACTCTAGTTGTTTTTTTTTTTTGAAAGATTTATTATCATTTTTACATAGTAAGGACGAGAACAAACTATTAAACTTTAATTAAAGCTCCGATGTAATTAAAAATGTAATTTAAAAAAAAATGTAATTATCGATAATTAAAATATTTTTACTGGATATATACTTATTGTTATTCTTTAACATAAACTATATTCTCTCAAGATGAAGATTCTCTCAAGTTGGGCACCTGCCACTGTTTCTGCTTGGGGTGCCACCCATGCCTGAAATTAACTTTTAATCTTTGATTGAAATTAACTTTTAATCTTAAATTAACTTTTATCCTTTTATCTTTTTAACATAAAGCTTTTATTTTAAAATTAACTAAACTAGCAAAAACAATGTATGCTGTTTCTGCAAACAAAATATTTTAAATACAATAAAAAAAATTACCTTGGGCAACTGCCAGTATTTTACACTTAGGATCAATACAACCTATATGCCGAGGATGACCACTAAGATTGGTTCCAAAAAGAGATGCTGAAAAAAAATAAATAAAAATGTAATTTCTTTTTTTAACTCAAATCAGAGGATGTTTATAGCCCACTGGGTGGTTTGGTGTCCTGAAAAATGTTTACATCAGGTTTAAAATCTTTAACACATTTCAGAAAAGCTAATGCATTATACCCACCAAAATGGATATAACCATATTAACTAACAATAATTTGCACAAAAAATCAGTTCTAAAAGAGACAATAGTGGTGCTGCATGCTGTCAGTATGTAAATCTTATGACTAGAATAATGATGCGCAGTTTTAGATATGATAAAAGCTAAAACCACAGTAGCAAACAAAAATCATGGAACTACAAATGAAATATTGTGTTTTGTTGATAAAACTCTTTTACCAAAACAACAATAAAGCACTGAATATGCTTTGGGAGCACCATCATTTTATAAACTTAAGGAGAGGACTTCCTTCCCCAAAATGTATTGCACATAATGATAAAGAAATTTAAATCTGACAGATTGCTTCCTTTTCTCTAAACTCCTGGCAGAAGATTCTGCAACTGCAACAACTACTTTTGACAAAAGTACTGCTGCTGCTGCTGCAGCCAATAGTGTCACTCATCTCTTAGTATTACAAGGCATACTGCCAACATTTCCCATGATGTGCTTCAAACAATTAACTGTGCTTTCATTTTTGAAAAACTATATTGCACTAGTGTAGAAGAGAAATCACCTCGCAGATGCCTAGTCTACAGACACTGTAATTTTGCAAAACTTAATCCTTACAAAGAAAGGCCTTACAATTATCCTTACAAAGTTTTGCAAATTACAGTGTCTGGAGACTAGGTACCTGCGAGGTGATCTGATTGAGGTGTATAAAGCCTTGACTGGTTTGAGCATGCTCAATGCTGATGGGATTCTTCCTCTTGCTTAGAATAATCACCTGAGAGGGCATAAATTCAAATTGAGGAAGGATGGTTGTAGGATAGATGTGCAGAAGTTTGCCTTTAGCCATATCTTAAGGATCGTCTGGGGGAACACACGAGTGCCATACAGACCGCAGAGTTTGATAAAGTCCACTGTTGCTGAACATTTTTGGGAAAGACAGCACCAGGTCTCCCCAGAAAATGCTGTCATCCTTGATCGGGCGCATAGGTTCTGGGACCGCAAGTGGCTCGAGAGCTTGTGGATTTGCTCATCCACAAGCAGCTTCACCCCCTTTTTGAGGCTATAGTCCTCTCAAAAGATGAGCATTTATGTTTACCGCATTCCCGAGCTGCTTCTGGTTCTGGGGCATGTGCAGGAACTTCTGTTCATGCACCTGATCAACCACGTGTGCTGTGAACTTGATACTTAAGGATATGCTGCGTAAGCATTATTTCTTGTTGAGAAAGGAGGCGGACGCCCCCGAAAGCTACAATTGTACAGTTTTAATAGTTTTAATGCTTTTAACTTTATATATTTTATTGTATTTTATAATTGTACAGTTTTAACGCTTTTAACCTTATATATTTTATTTTATTTTCAGGCTTTATTCACAATCAGTTATTGTAAATAGATTATGTTACAGTATCCTCTGTATTGTTGGTATATATACAGTATTAAATTATTTTAACTTAACAGTTGGTGTATTAATGTAATATCATGAATATTGCCTTTAGCCAGCGGGTGGTTGATTGTGGGAACAAACTTCCGTCTGTTGTTGTAGAAGTTGATAGCTTAAACAGATTGAAGGCAGAACTAGACAAACATTTGGAGTGGGTAGATGAGTGAAATGAGAAGGGGGGGGTGTGTATTATTTTGGTTTTTTTTGGCTGATGCTATATAAGCTTGCTTTCTTGTATCATGTGCCCTTGCTAATGCTAAAGACACAGGTAATCTTTCTGATTTTCAGAAAGGTGTTATTGTTGGAGCATGTTTAGCAGGAGACAAAGTTGAGTTGAGAAATCCTATACTATATGAGGAAAAGAAATTAAAAGAAAATCAAATTGGAATAAAGATCTGAAAAATGAAATCACTTTCAAGTAAAACCTTTCAACTTGCTGTATTGAATTTAAATTCATGCAAGGTGCAGGCCAAAAGTTTCCAGACTGGGGCAATAAAATTAATTTAGACTTAATGTTAGTTACATATTGATGTTGTCCCCTTCAAAGTAGTGTTCCCTCCAGAGTTTATACATTGATTCCAGTGCTTCTACCACTGTTTGAAGCATCTCTGGAATTCCTCTTTCATGATGCAGTCATGCACTTTCTGCAACTCAGCTTGAATCTCCATGATGAAGATTTGATGTATTTGAATCTTCATCCTACCCTTTTAACTGGAATTTCATTTTGGGAAACAGGAAGAAGTCACAGGAAGCCAAGTCAGAACAGAGAAGGTATGGGACCATTTTGTACTTAGCTAAAAATAGCTGAACCAACAAAGCCATATGGATCGACGCATTGTCTTGATGCAGAAACCAATCCTGGGTGCACCATTTGTCTGGGCATTTTTTACTGATATCCTTCCTCACATGCCTTAAGACCCCAATATAGAACTAGTGATTTATAGTTTGGCCTGGAAGAAGAAACTCCTGATGAACAATTCCTTCACTTTTGAAAAAAACAATCAGCAAACCTTTGCTGTTTGATTTGACCTTTTTTTTTAGATGTAGAGATGATGGACTTTTCCGGTGAGAGGACTGCTGCTTTGTTTCTGGGTCATAACCATAAACCAAAATCAGGAAAATAAAGTTTCTGTCCATTTCCATCTGCTTGTAGGTTCTTGCATACAGAAAGCCAGTTCTGCTTCTGTTTACAGTTCAGCAAATAGGCGCATGTTTTGCAGAAATCTATCACATATATAAATTTTCAGTTAAAATGCATTGGCATATCCTATATGAATATCACTAATCACACAGTCTGTCGTCCTCGTCGATAATTTGATGTTCTTCTTCAACATTTTCTACAAGCTGACGACAATTGGTGACCTGAGTGCACAAAATTCTCAACTGAAGTTTGACCACTTTGGAAAAGTTCGTGTTCTACCAATAGCACCATCACCAAATGCTTGTTTAAGAATTTTCTAAGTCTCTTAAGATGTTTTCCCAAGTTTATGAAAAAATTTGATGTAAATTTACTTTTCCTTAAAGTCCACAATCTTATTTGGCTATAAAAATCGTAGGACTCACTGACCAGGAACACACTTAATACCAACTGTACAAAAGCACAGGGTCTTATGGCATGAAACTCACCACACTAACTCACAATGAATTAATTCAACAGTATCTAATGGCACAGTACCATACTACAATGTGGTCAGCACTCCACAGGGCCAGACCACAAACTTTTGACTCATACCTCATATTTCACAAAAGAATATCTAACTGCATGTCAAATATCATTTACCCCGGGGGTTCACATCTGGTGAGTATGGCAACCCAGGGTCCTGAGCTGGATATCATCATTCTTCTCTTTCTTGGTGATGCCTTCTACTTCTCTCTCTCTCTCACACACACACACACACACACAGGGAGTAACTCAGGAATTTTTTTTTTTTTTGGCTGGTGCAGCATAAGCCTCAGGCTTCCTTGTACCATATGGCTAATAATAATAATAATAATAATAATCAATTTAATTTTTAATTATAATTAACTGTATTAACAAGCACAGTCTGTTCTACCTGATAACTCTTCAGACAATATATAGCAGCTACCAGTTTATTTTATTTCTTTTCTTACATAAAAATATAATATTTATATATATATATATATATATATAAATAATACAAAATTTTTATTTTATAAAAATATTTCAATAATATTTTAAATGAAAAACTTTCAATTTATAAAACAATTTTATAAATTAAATATAAGCCAACCAATACAAACCAACAAATATGGTGTCTAAGTGGTGTACTTGCACAGGGCTGATCATTTAATTCGCAGACTGTTGCAAGATCTTATCTTAATTGTCATCATCTGAAGCTTCTGTGGATTTCTCCTTCTTGAAATCCCCTCCCTTGAACTTTACACACTTTCGCCACTGTTGCACCCAGGAATTAAATGCTTCTTGCAAGCCACTTTTCAAAAGACTGCGAAGTGCTTCCATTGTGGCTCTGCAAGCATCGTTGTTGGATGTGAAATGCTTGCCTTTCTTCAGAAGTGGAAACAGGAAGTAATCACACAGGGCTAGGTTTGGTGAATAAGGGGGATGTCAATGATCACTGGCTTCACAATATTAGCTGTATGGGGCCTGGCATTGTCTTGATGGAGAAACCACTTCACACTGAAAAGTTCTTGACATTTCTCATGAATGGTGCAGCAAAGTTAGAGATACAAAATGTGTAAAAGGAATGCCTTTTATGTCAAAAAACACAAGAACCATTTGTTTTTCAGCTGAATGAGAAGCTCAAAATTTCTTAGGTCTCGATGAATCAGAATGTTTCCATTCACTTGACTGCTGCTTTGTCTCTGGATCATAGTGAAAAATCCAAGTTTCATCACAAGTCACTATTCGATTTAAGAAGTTTCGACTCGGTGTTTCAAAACGATCAAGCATTTCTTTGCACAAGTCTACTCTTTGCTATTTTTGTTCTGGAGTCAAATTGTGTGGAATACAGTGGGCACAGATTTTCAACATTTTCAGGTGTCTTTCAATATTGTGAGCACTACCATATGAAATGGACATTCTAACAGCTAATTCACGAATTCGCCTGTCTTCATCCAAGATTTCCTAGGATTTTGTGATTTGTTAAGGAGGAAGGCTGACCAGTCTTAGGTCTTCTGCAACAGACTCACAGCCCTGACTGAATCGCTTGTGCCATTTAAAAATGGCTATCCTAAATACGATATGCTTCATTCATCTCTTTATCTATGTCCGATGCATTTAAGCCTTGTCTGACACAATAGCGAATCACGCGGCTGTTCAATCTGTAGGTCTGACATGATACTTGTTTCAAAATGATTGCAGCTAAAAAAAAAATCTCTTCACGCAATACTAGCTCGACAAATTCTAGCATGCACACACAGAGTCTGCTCAGTAGTGATTAGGAGAGCACCTCTAGTGGCAGTTATTGAAGAAAGTTCGCGTGGTAAACAAAATCTAGGTGCAGAGACTGTGAAGAAATTAGGTGCCAACTCAGCATTCTGATGGGCGTCTATGAGAGTTTGAGATGTAGGGTAAATGCCCTCGAAGAAATTAATGAGTGGCCCATCAAGCTCTCAGCTGCCCAACTCAATGCCAGAGCTCACTCCTGTGCATCGGGCAACACAGTGGCAATCTCTGAGGTACACTCCCACAGGAAATATTTATTGTGGTGACTATATTGTCAGTTGTTGTTGTTGTTTGTTATTTGGTTTTTAGGAGCATTAGCAACTAAGGCCATATTGCTCCGGGGATATGTGGTGGTCATTCCCTGAACTTTCCGCATCCTCCGTATTTGGTGGGCACGGGCTCAAACCCCGGTCTAATCAAGAAGCATGTGCTACGCACTGCTGCTCTTATCCACCTGGCCACGGAGGCACGTCTATATTGTCAGGGAGACGGGGAATGTATTATGCAAAAAGGATAGGTGGAACAGGACCACGGTATGTATGCCAGGGGCAAAAGTTGATGACGATGTAGGGCAGATATCATCTTTTAAGGGCACAAAAGGTGATACTGTTGTACACGTTGGCACTAATGACCTTAAGAGTAAAAGATCTCCAGATTTACTTAACAAGTACAAGTCAATACTGAAAAAAAGTTGCGAGTTAGGGTTAAATTTGAAAGGTCTGCAATTCTGCCCAGACGCGATAGGAGGGAGTATATCATGAGAGCCTTGTCAATCAATTCGGACCTGGAGAGAGTGTGCAAGGCTCATGGATAGAATTTTTTTCATCCTGGTCTGTGTTTGCTAACAGGAGAGACTGCTTTTACAGGGATAGGATACACTTAAACAGAAAGGGTGCAAGAATATTTGCTGATGCTATCAAGGCAGTGTTAGGTGGGTCGCAGTACTGCTAGTTTGAGTGATTCACAGACTAAAAGATTAACAGTAGCCAGAGGCAGAAGCAAAAGTGATTCCTGGCACTGCTTCTATTGTAATGAGCAGCAGCCTAGAGAATAAGTTTCTGGAGATTTCAAGAGCTGCTGTGAGTCATCATGGAACAAGTAAATACATGGGCTGTGTTAGGATAACTAAGAGTAAGAACAAGTGCATGTATACTTGCAGGTACACTAATGCTAGAAGTATAGTAAATAAAATTGATGAATTTGAAGTGCTGATCAAAACATCAAAGGCAGATATTGTTGGGATAGCAAGAGACATGGTGTCACATAGATATAAGCAGTGCAGAATTGGAATATGGGGAATACAATGTGTACAGAAAAGACAGAAAGGGTAGGAAGAGAGGAGGGGGTTATGTGTTAGTAAAGAAACACAAAATCTAAGGAAGTGCATCCAGTTGACATGGGTGGACAGTGCAATGTTGAATCTGTATGTTGTGACATAAACACAGGAAAAGGGAAAATGAGAGTAGGAGTATGTTATAGGCCTAATGATGCTGATGAGTACAATGTAGAGAAATAGAATGGGCCAGTAAATCAGAATGTCTTGTAATGGGGGATTTTAACTTACCAGATATTGAATGGAACTTGTGGGTTTGGTTAATTTATTGGCGGATTGTTTTCTACAGCAACATATTCGAGGGGCAACCAGAGGGAGTAATACCCTTGATCTGATTATCAGCAGTGATAATATTTCAATAATTAGGAATTTGAAGGAATTTTCAATAATCAGGAATTACGCATACATTAGGAATTTGAAGATAAAGGAACCACTAGGTGACAGTAATCACAGTGTACTGATGTAGGATTTACTTAAAGATGTAACTATGATCAAGGGTAAAGAGAAGGGTTTTTGTTTTCGTAAAGGTGACTACAGTGGTCTCGGATAGTTTTTAAATTCTATAGAGTGGGATCAACTGATGATGTTACCAATGGTGAATCCTAAATGGGAAGCCTTCAGAGACTTAATCTTGAAGGCTACTAGGCTTTTCATACTATCTAAGAAATACTGTTCAAGGCTCAGGCCTAAATGGATGTCGGATGAATTAATGAGGCTTGTGGCAGAGAAAAAAAATGCGTGGGATGCATATAAATTATCAGACAACACAGAAGGCTACAATGTATATAAATTAGTCTGTAATCAAGTCATAAAGGCAGCAAAGGCAGATTACGAGAAATCTTTGGCAAAGGACAAAGAAAAACAGCAAAGAGTTCTTTATTTATGTAAACTTTAGAAGGAAGGGGATGAATCAGATTGGTCCACTTAACATAGATGGTTCGACTGTTTATGATTCTGCTCAAGTAGCTGATAAACTGAATGAGTATTTTGCATCTAGAAAGGAATAGCGAAAGCTTAAAAAGCGGTACTCACCTTGAAATTAATCTGCGATGGTTTACTTAGGAAGCGTGGTTAATGTTTAAGTTGAATTGTTGAATTGAAAATTAAAAGGGAGGGAAGTAGATAAAAGTTGACTGAGTTAAATAGGCGCAAGGAAATAGAAGTGTACACATCCAATCCTTGGTTGTCATCGAAATAAAGAGAAGAAGGAATGATTAAAAACTATGTAAGTGAATCCGATGAAGCCAATAGTCTTTACGAGGACTTTCGTTAGTTAGAGAACGTCTTCAGTTGGCAATGTGTGGGGAGAGAACGCGCGTGATATTTTAAGAATAAAAAATTATACTCTCGTGATGCGTTTTTTGACATGTGGGAACTTTAATCTCGAGAGGTTCCAAATTGGGGAAAGATTGAAGGGGAGTTTAGAATTTAGAATTTTGAGGTTAGAGTGGTGCTTGTACCATTCAATAACTAGGGCTTCATATTGGAGTATTCTGTAACTGGATTTTAGTTTAATGATTGAAATGGCAGAGTCGATGAGCGGGTTGTGGTTGTGAGTCTGGGCATGAGTTGTAAGTTCTGTGACAGATTGGTTGGACATGAGACTATGAAAATGGTAGTATGCACGGGTATTGGATGTTTTTGATGAGCCAAATTTAGTAGTGGTACTTCCGATATAACATGTGTTGCAGTTTGGTTGACAATTGATGAGGTATATAATATTATTAAGGTCGTTTGTAGGATATTTGTATGAGTCTTTATAGGTGCTGAAGAAGGATCCTAATTTGTTGTAGGTGGAAAAAACAAGGGAGATATCAGTGTTGTTAAATAGGCGTCGGAACTGTCCTGCTAGTTCATTGTGGTAAGGGAGGACTATGCGGATGTTTGTTTTATTTTTGTCTTTGGTTGGGGTGTTAGATTTAATTTTATTTTTAGCGTTAAGGATTGTATTTAAAATAAGTTGGTGGGGGTAACCTCTGGATATAAATTTGTCGGTGATATACTGTATTTCATTGTGAAGGTCAGTGGGTAAGGAACTGTACTTTAGTGCATTGTGAATTTGGTTATATAAAACTGCCTTTTTAGTGTTTAGAGGGTGATGAGAAGCAAAATGTAAGTATTTACCGGTGTTTGTATTTTTCCTGAAAATTTTCGTATTTAATTTTGTGCCTGTTATATAGATAGTAAGATTAAGGAAATTAATCTGATTATTTTGTCCAATTTCAAGGGTGAATTTAAGTCTATCGTGTACAGAGTTAAGTTTTATGAAGAGGTTATCAATAATGGATCTGTTGCCTATTACAAGAATGTCGTCGGCATAGCGCATGTATAGTTTTAGTTCAGGGGGAAAGGGGTGTAGAATTTGGCTTTCAATGGCGGCTAGGTAGATTTCAGATAATGGGGCTGAAATCCCTAGTCCCATTGGTAAGCCAAATATTTGTTGAAAGATTTTTTTGTTGAATCTAAAAAATCTTGCTTCTAATAGAAGGGTGGTGAGTTCAAGGATATGGTCTATAGAAAGGGAGGTACGTTTTGTTAAGGTATCGTCTGTTTCTAAGAATTTGCGTAGGGCTTGTAAAGTAAATGGGATATGGACATTATTGATAACCTCTTCATAAAACTTAACTCTGTACACGATAGACTTAAATTCACCCTTGAAATTGGACAAAATAATCAGATTAATTTCCTTAATCTTACTATCTATATAACAGGCACAAAATTAAATACGAAAATTTTCAGGAAAAATACAAACACCGGTAAATACTTACATTTTGCTTCTCATCACCCTCTAAACACTAAAAAGGCAGTTTTATATAACCAAATTCACAATGCACTAAAGTACAGTTCCTTACCCACTGACCTTCACAATGAAATACAGTATATCACCGACAAATTTATATCCAGAGGTTACCCCCACCAACTTATTTTAAATACAATCCTTAACGCTAAAAATAAAATTAAATCTAACACCCCAACCAAAGACAAAAATAAAACAAACATCCGCATAGTCCTCCCTTACCACAATGAACTAGCAGGACAGTTCCGACGCCTATTTAACAACACTGATATCTCCCTTGTTTTTTCCACCTACAACAAATTAGGATCCTTCTTCAGCACCTATAAAGACTCATACAAATATCCTACAAACGACCTTAATAATATTATATACCTCATCAATTGTCAACCAAACTGCAACACATGTTATATCGGAAGTACCACTACTAAATTTGGCTCATCAAAAACATCCAATACCCGTGCATACTACCATTTTCATAGTCTCATGTCCAACCAATCTGTCACAGAACTTACAACTCATGCCCAGACTCACAACCACAACCCGCTCATCGACTCTGCCATTTCAATCATTAAACTAAAATCCAGTTACAGAATACTCCAATATGAAGCCCTAGTTATTGAATGGTACAAGCACCACTCTAACCTCAAAATTCTAAATTCTAAACTCCCCTTCAATCTTTCCCCAATTTGGAACCTCTCGAGATTAAAGTTCCCACATGTCAAAAAACGCATCACGAGAGTATAATTTTTTATTCTTAAAATATCACGCGCGTTCTCTCCCCACACATTGCCAACTGAAGACGTTCTCTAACTAACGAAAGTCCTCGTAAAGACTATTGGCTTCATCGGATTCACTTACATAGTTTTTAATCATTCCTTCTTCTCTTTATTTCGATGACAACCAAGGATTGGATGTGTACACTTCTATTTCCTTGCGCCTATTTAACTCAGTCAACTTTTATCTACTTCCCTCCCTTTTAATTTTCAATTCAACAATTCAACTTAAACATTAACCACGCTTCCTAAGTAAACCATCGCAGATTAATTTCAAGGTGAGTACCGCTTTTTAAGCTTTCGCTATTCCTTTCTAGTCCATTAACACGGTACTTGAAGATTTCTAAAAATTTCGTATTTTGCATCTATATTCACACATGAGGAATTATTCAAGGAGGGCAATGCCAGAAGTTTATCAAACTCTAACAGGGAGCTAAGTGATTTTGTGATAACTGAGAGCAAAGTGGAGGAGAAATTGTTGAAGTTAAACATAAAAAAGGCACCAGAAACAGATGGAATCTATCCAGTTATAATGAAGGAGGCAGCAAGGGGAGTAAGCAAACCCTTAGCCATAATTATGAAAGCATCCTTAGAGTCAGGGGAGGTCCTCATGGATTGGAGATGTGCAAACATATCCCCAATTCATAAAGAGGGTTTAGCATTAGCATTAGTAGAGGCATTTGATGCAAGAAAGCAAGCTTATGCAGCATCAGCCAAATAAAAATAAAAATAAATAAATAAATAAAAAATAACCACTTCCACTTCACCCCTCTGTTCGTTCGAAATACCTGTCCAGCTGAGCCTTAAACTTATTTAGGCTATCAACTTCCACGACAAGGGATGGAAGTCTATTCCAGCAACCAACCACCCGCTGGCTAAAGGCAAATTTCCTCACATCTATCCTACATCTGTCTTTCCTCAATTTGAATTTATGCCCTCTCAGGTGATTATTCTGAGCAAGAGGAAGAATTCCATCAGCATTGAGCATGCTCAAACCATTCAAGGCTTTATATTCAAAGGGTGACACAAATAATTATAGACCTGTTAGTTTAACTTCTGTTTTGGGGAAAATAATGGAGTCACTGGTTAAAGAGGTGATACAGGATCACTTTGACAAGACAGCAGCAATAGTTCAGACACAGCATGCATGGGTTTGTTAAGGGGAAGTCTTATGTGACGAATTTTATTGGATACTACCATGTGGTCACAAAGGAACTGGATGCTAAAAATAATTTTGATATCATATACTTGGATTTCAGGAAAACTTTTGATACTCTTGCACATGGAAGACTGCTGTACAAATTGGAGAGGTATGGCATTAAAGGCAAGTTACTGCAATGGATAAAGGGATGGTTGAGTGGGAGACAGCAGAGAGTGGTAATAAATGGACACTGCTCTAAGTGGATTAATGTTATCAGTGGAGTCCCCCATGGTTCGGTGCTGGGCCCATTGTAGTTTTGTGTATTTATCAATGATATCGATGAACGTAAAAGTAAAGTGCAGCCATTATCAACCCACTGCAGGATGGAAGCCTCCTCAACAATTCATGCTGAGGGAAATGGACCATAATCTGCCACGCTGGTCCAGTGCGGGTTGGCAGATCAACCGTATTCAGCAGTCAGGGGCTTGAACCCCGGCCTACTCAAAGAGCGTGTGCTACTGCACTCCCGCTCCAGCCCACTCGGCTACGGAGGCCATCAGGCTTAATGTCCAAGTTTGCAGATGATACACAGGTTGGCAGTGTTGTTAATGACAGTAAAGCCAGTATGCATCTTTAACAGGATCTAGAAAAGTTAGGAAGATGGGCTGAGAAGTGGCAATTGAAGTTTAACATTGACAAATGCAAAGTACTCCATATGGGTAGCAGTAACCCAAGAGAACTGTACCAACTGTGTGGTACTACACTGAGGGAGGTGGAGAATGAAAAAGACCTGGGGGTAATTGTGCAGTCAGATATGAAGTTCTCTGATCAGTGCAGACGGACTGCCAGAGCAGGTCATGGAGTTTTGTCAATGACATATAAGAATTTTGGTAGCAGAGACAAGGAGGTGATTATCTTTGTATAAGGTAGTGGTCAGGTCACACCTTGAGTACTGTATACAGGTCTGGAAGCCTTATTTTAGGAAGGATGTAGAGTTGCTAGAATGAGTACAGAGAAGGGCATCAAGATTGGTGAGAGAAACAAAGGGGTGTGCTTATGAAGAAAGGCTTAAGTTCTGAAAGTTGCAACATCTGGAGACTAGGCACCTGGCAGGTGATTTGATTTGGGTGTATAAGGCCTTGAATGGTTTGAGCAGGCTCAATGCTGATGGGATACTGCTGCTTGCTCAGACTAAGAACCTGAGGTTATAAGAATGATGAAAAAAAAAAAAAAATTTTATTAACATAACTTCTTTTCTTGGAAGCTATTAAAAGGACAGAGAAAATGATTTTAGAGATGAAAATTGTAATGCTTACAACAACAGTATGTTGAAAGCAAGTTTATACAACAACAACAAAAAAAAAAAAAAAAACCCTCCACATATCACCCATACATCCCCTTCTAACAATTCGTTCAATCCTTCCCTAGCTTTATTAAAAATACCCACTTCTGCAACATCAGATGAACGTCTGTCCAACAATCAACAATCCACTAGCTGAGGGCAAATTTCAATGCATCTATCCTGCAATCATCCTTCCTCAAATTGAATTTATGCCCATTATGTGTGTGAGCTGTCTAGCAAGAGGAAGGATTCCATCAGCACTGAGGTTACACAATCTATTTAGAGCCTTAAATACTTCAATCATATCTTCTTCCTGTTGTCTAGTCACTTGGTACTAGAATTTGCACAACAGAAAAGCCTTGCCTAGAAAGTGCACTTTTTGATCCCTCACAAATCTTACTCCCCTTCCCTACACTCATTGCAACAGATCCACATCCTTCCTAAAATGATGCTTCCAGATGTCTAAGCAATACTTAAGACATATCCTAACCGCTGCCTTATGCAATGGGATAATTACCTACTTATCTTTCCTAGCCAAATTCCTATATATTCTGACAGCCTGCACTGCTCAGAAGACTTCATAACTGACTGCCTAATTACCCCCAGATCTTTTTCATTCTCCAAGATTAATGTTCGAAGAGCAGTAGTCCAAGATTTTGGTAGCAGATCTTGGACATTAATCTTGGACTACTGCTCTTCGAATGCAGTACCTTGCATTTGTCTATATTAAACTTCAATTAACAGTTCTTAGCCCATCTGTCTAATTTATCTAAATCTCTTTGCTGTAGCACATCCTGAATACTGTTATCGACCAATGTTCATATCACCTCCAAGCTTCGACATTGGGACTGACAGGCCTTTATCAATATCATTAATAAATACTGAAAACATCAATAGGTCCAGCAGAGAACCCTGGGGACCCTACTAATAACATTTGTTCAAAAAGAGCAGTGCCAATAATGCCTCTCTTTTCCCACTGAACTATTCCTTTATCCATAGCAGTAATCTGCCCTTAATGCCACAATGCTCCAATTTGTACGGCAGTCTTTTATGTGTAACAGTATCAAAAGCTTTACTTAAATCTAAATATTTGATGTCAAAATAATTTTTTGCTCCCAGCTCCTTTGTCACTGTGTCATAGTATCCAACCAAGACCATCCTTTAACAAGTCTATGCTGTGACTGCAGCATAAATGTATTCATGTCTACATGCTCTAAAAAGTAACTAATATTTTTAAGAGGGTCAAACTAACAGGTCAGTAATTACTCATGTCACCCTTTGATATCCCTTTTTGAACTGGGGATAGATTCACACACCTCCAGTCCATAAGAACCTCCCAAGAATCCAAGGATGCTCTCAAACTTATAGCTAAAGATTTTCTGAACTCTTTTGCTATTTCCCTTAATATAATTGCATAGCTACCATCCACAGCAGATGCCTTTTTTAAAATTTTTAATATTAATCTTAATTATTTTAATTATTAATTTTAATTTTAAAATTTTTTTAAATTTTAACAATTTCTCTTACACTTTCCTCTTAGCTATGAAAAAATCATTCGGCTACCTGTTCGAATTTTATATACATCTGGCATCCATAAAAAATTCCTCACATATGAATAAAGATGCAAAATATCTATTAATTTTTCAGCAACTGGACAGGTTCATCAATGTGTTAAACCATTTATATCTAGTAGACCAATGTGATTTATCCCCTTTCTTATGGTATCTATATAAGTAAAGAAGTCTTTGCTGCTTTTCTATGTACAGTCAGTTCTGCTTTAATGCAGAATGTGTTCCTAAAAATCTCAGGAACGCATTAAAAACAACAGGGCTTATGAGAAAAATAGTACTCAAAAAAAAAAAAAAAAAAAAAAAAAAAGATAGAAACCCAATAAAATTTCTAACACAGGTTTAAACATCTTAAATTCCTAATAAATAAATAAATATTACAATAAATATAGCACTTTACCTTGACAAGATATGAAGTTTGCTTGTTTGAAGTGGGTGTGGTGAAGGGCTGTAGCTGGTGAGTTATAGCGAAGAGGTAGAAGGAGGGTTATCATTCTTAGGATGAAATGTTGTTATACCTGATTTTCTTTCTTCTGCACTAGTTTAAAATAGTTATCTAGCTTTTGTTGCTTTTCCTGTCTCCTTCTTTCATACAGCAGCTGCCTATATGGTTCCAAATGCCACCAAGCATTATCCTACTATGTTCAGCATTACAATCATTATCTTCAATCCACTGCAGGTGGTTTTAAATTCAACTTAAAGCAGCTGATAACTCTGCTGTTTTAAGTTCGCATGGGGCAGCTTGCTGGACTTCGTCATCATCCTCATCTTGACTTTCCACTTGACTGGCTGCAACAAGTGTTGCAAGTCTTCAGTAGATAGATTCTCATTGTGAGACTCGAAGCTCTTCCACATCTTCATTTTCTACTTCCTTGAAACCAACTTCTTTTGCAAGAGCAACACAACTTGTTTTGATTTGTTTTAGTTGCTCTGAAGGTTCAAAGCCTTCAAAATTGCAAATTAAATGAGGGATAAGTTTCCGCCGCACACGATTCAAGCAGTCTTTAGTAACATCATTCCAGGCTTCTACAATCATATCAATGGCAACTTTGATGTTAAACCTCTTCCAAAATTCCATAACAGTTTGTGCCTTGTCACCTTCAGTAGCAGCAATTAACATCTTGAATATTTTCCTTAAATAGCAAGCCTTAAATGTTATCACACCCTGGTCAAGGGGCTGTAGTAGAGAGGTTGTGTTTGGAAGTAAAAAGATGAATTTGATATTCGGAAAGAGTTCAGAAACTGTCTGAGGATGGCTTAGTGTGTTATCAAGAATTATTAGAATTTTAAAATCTAAGTTCTTCTTGCAATAATTCTTGAAAGTGCCATGGTAAACTTTAACTAAAATATCAGTGAATATTTACCCAGTCAGCTAACCTTTCTTGCTAGACCTATAGTGAATACCAAGGCTCGATTTCACAATTTCTTTTAAAGCTTGCGGATTGGCAGAGTGATAAACCACTACTAGTTTTAACTTTAAGTCTCCGCTGGGGTTGGCTGTGAACATCACAGTTAAGTGATCTTTTACAGCCTTAAATCCTGAGGTATGTGCTTCTGCCTTAGAGCTATACATCCTCGAAGGCATACCTGGCATACCTTGAAGGCATACGTTTCCAATAGAGGCCTGTTTCAGCCAGGTTGAAAATCTGATCCAATGTGTAGCCGCTGAGTTCAATTATTTTCTGTACCACATGTGGATATGCCTTTGTGGCTTCCTCATCTGCACTTGTGGCTTCACCAGACAGCTTAACATTGTGAAAAGAGTAGTGGTGTTTGAAGCCACTAAACCAGCCACTAACTAGCATTAAAAGGAGCTACTTCTGCAGGATTTGGTGATTTCATATTAAGGTCTTCATATATAGTTAGTGCTTTCTCTTTCACTGTGAGAAAGCTTGCTCCCGATTTTTTTTTTTTTTTTTTTGTTTGGTCTTCAATTCATATGCTTAGCAGCCTTTCCATTTCTTCAGGTCTTGTTCTAATTGACTTTGCAGCACTTCAAGTTGTTCCAGCTATACACATAGCTTTTATTTTCACAGCATTGTCTCTGATGACGTGCAATGTGGATTCATTTAAGGCTGTTGCTCTAGTGATATCACTTGTTCTCTGATTTCTTTCAAAACGTTTTATTATTACAAGTTTCTCTTCTATACTTAATGCTTTCCATTTATACTCACTGCTTGGCTTCTTGAAACCAGGATGCTTACCCATGTCTGGGATGCTGTATGAATATACTTTTGATAAAGAAAAATTAAAAAATGCAGGAGAACAGTCCAAGATACACACTTGTAGGATAACACTTGTGGATGAACTGAGGTAAGAGATAGTAGTAGTAGTAGTGGCATGTGATGCAAGAAATCAAATGTATGAGCTTATGCAGCATCAGCCAACAAAAAAAAAAAAAAAAAAAAAAAAAAATCACACCATTCTCTCCAAATGCCTGTCCAGTTCCTCCTTAAATTTATTCAACCTATCAACTTCCACAACGACAGATGGAAGTTTGTTCCAGCAATTAACCACCCGCTGGCTAAAGGCAAATTTCCGCACATCTATTCTACATCTGTCTTTTCTTAATTTGAATTTATGTCCCCTTAGGTTCGTAATCTGAACAAGTGGAAGGATCCCATCAGAATTCAGCGTGCTCAACCCATTCAAGGCCTTATATACCTCAATCAGATCACTGCACAGGTGCCTACTCTCCAGCCACTGCAATTTGCAGAACTTAAGCCTCTCTTGGTAAGAGCATCCCTTCATTCCCCTCACCAATCTTGTTGCCCTTCTCTGTACACGCTCAAGTAAATCTACATCCTTCCTAAAATGAGGCCTCCAGACCTGTACGCAGTACTCAATGCGTGGCCTGACCATTGCCTTATACAGAGGGATAATCACCTCCTTTTCCCTGCTAGCAAAATTCCTATATATCATTGACAAAACCCCATGACCTGCCCTGGCTGCCTGTCTACATTGCTCAGAAAACTTCATATCTGACTGCACAATTACTCCCAGGTCTTTTTCATTTTCTACCACCTTAAGTGTAGTACCACACAGTTGGTACGTTTCTCTGGGGTTACTTCTACCCATATGCAGTACTTTGCATTTGTCAAGGTTAAACTTCAGTTGCCACTTCTTAGCCCATCTGCCCAAATTATCTAGATCCTGTTGCAGTAGCACACTGCCATCACTGTCATTAACAACCCTGCCAACCTTTGTATCATCTGCAAACTTCGACATTAAGCCTGATATACCTTCATCAATATCATTGATAAATATACAAAACAACAGTGGACCTAACACCGAACCCTGTGGGACTCCACTAATAACATTAGTCCACGAAGAGCAGCACCCACTGATTACCACCCCTCTGTCTTCTCCCACTTAACCATCCTTTTATCCATTGTAGCAACTTACCCTTAATACCATTCTGCTACAATTTGTACAATAGTCTTCCATGTGCAACAGTGTCAAAAGCTTTCCTGAAATCCAAATATATGATATCAAAATTATTTTTTGCATCCAGTTCCTTTGTAACCACATCATAATATCCTATCAAATTCGTCAGACAAGACTTTCCCTTAATAAACCCATACTGTGTCTGAATTATTGCTGCAGTCTTGTCTAGATGATCCTGCAATGCATCTTTAACCAGTGACCCCATTATTTTACCCGGAACAGAAGTTAAACTAACTGGTCTGTAATTACTCGTGTCACCCTTCGATCCCCCTTTGTGAATTGGGAATACATTTGCACATCTCCAGTCCGTGGGAACCTCCCCTGAGTCCTTATAATTATGGCTAAGGGTTTGCTTAGTTGCTTTGCCGCCTCCTTTAATATAACTGGATAGATCCCATCCACCCCAGGTGCTTTTCTTATGTTTAACTTCAACAATTTCTCCTCCACTTTGCTTTCAGTTATTCCAAAATCATTAAGTATCCTGCTACAATTTGATAACCTTCTGCCATTTTCAAACCTTAATAATTCCTCATGTGTGAATGTAGATGCAAAATACACATTCAGTTTGTTTGCCATCTGAGCAGGATCATCAACAGTCGAACCATCGATGTCAAGTGGACCAATCAGATTCATCCCCTTCCTTTTAGAGTTTATATAAGTAAAGAAATCCTTGCTGTTTTTCTTAGCATCTTTTGCCAAGGATTTCTCGTAATTTGCCTTCGCCTGCCTAACCTCCTTTGTCACCTGATTACAGACTAGCTTATATCTGCCATAGGCTTCTGAGTCACTTGATAATTTATATGCATCCCATGCATTTTTCTTCTCTATTACGAGTCTCATTAGTTCATTAGATACTTAGGCCTAAACCTTGAACAATATTTCTTAATAGGTATGAAACTTTTAGTAGCTTCCACGATTAATTCCTTGAATGTTTCCCACTTAGAATTTACTCTTGGTAACATCGTCAGTTGATCCCGCTGTACAGAATTTAAAAACTGTCGGAGACCACTGTACTCGCCTTTACGGAAGCAAAAACCCTTTCCTTTACCCCTGATGGTAATTAAATCTTTAAGTAAATCCCACGTCAGTACACTGTGATCACTGCCACCTAGTGGTTCCTTTATCTGCAAATTCTTAATACACGAATGATCACTGCTGATAACCAGATCAAGAGTATTACTTTCTCTGGTTGCCTCTCGAACATGCTGCTGCAGAAAACAATCATCCAATAAATCCACAAAAGTCTGACTAGTGTGTGAGTGACCAACCCACAAGTTCCAGTCAATATCTGTGAAGTTAAAATCCCCCATTATAAGACATTCCGATTTACTAGCCCACTCTATTTTTCTGTACAATTGTTCATTGTACTCATTCGAGTCATTAGGCCTATAACACACTCCTACTCTTATTTTTGCTTTCACAGTGCTTAAGTCACACCAAACTGACTCAACAGTGCACCGTTCATCTATATCAACTGGATGCACTTCTTTTGATTTTATGTTTTTCTTAATTAACAGCATAACACCACCTGAGGGATACATGAGGTTCATGTATGTGTAAGGTGAGAACGTAGTGTGTTTCTGCCTTTAAGGTGGAAACACACTATTATCACCTCATACATTGAGGTGATAATACACCTCACATGTAATTCACATGTAAACATGTTAAACTTCATGTTTAAATAATACTCACATGTAAACATGTTAAACTTCAAATGTGTGAGAGCTATATTTCCCATTTAGTTGTATCGGTCAGAGACTATGTCCACTTGCGTACAGAGTTTAATTATTACTGTAATATATACATATATATATACAAATTGATATTTCTGTTCATAGACTTTTTTTTTTGGATTGTAAAATTTAAAAATGTAAAATCAATAACAACGAACACGGCATACACAAAAGAGAAGATTCTGAAAATTTATTTATGTTTTTCATATGATTGAAGAGGAATCACATCTCACCATAGCGTGAAAACCCATAGAATTCCAGCTATCGCTATTATTGCAAATGCAGTAAGATCAAGTTTACTACCATTTATAATTAGACTGCACTAACAGAAAAGCACAATAAACTAGGAACTGCAAATTGTTTTTATTGTTTTATGGTAGACCTCCCGAAATACACTCCTCTGCTCACAAAATTTTTGTTTGAACAAAAAATCTTGTGAATACAGAGAACAACAAGTGTCTCCAACCAATACAGTAAATGAGAATTATAGCTCTCACACATTTGACGTTTGACATTTTTTAAGCTTCATAAACTTGAATATATTGCTGCACAGGTCGCTACGTTCAGCTTGGTGCCGGGTTTTACATTCACCTGGTATTACTCGCAGGCAAAATCAGGTATGAGCCAACGCGAAAATCGCATTATAGTTGCATTGTTCCCTAATATATATATATCAGTCGCTTTGGAGCAAATTTGCGTTGTGAAAATTCGGTTTTTATAGCAGAACTGATTGTATTCTTTTCTAGATACTTCCTTGTAACCTGCCTTGGCTTTCCTAACCTCTTTTTGTGACTTGATTGTAGACTAGTTTATACCTACTGTAAGTAAGCTCTTCTTTATCACGTGATAATTTATATGAGCATTTTTATTCTCTGCCACAAGTCTCATCAGTTCATCTGACATCCATTTAGGTCTAATCCTTGAGAAATATTTCTTAGTTAGTATGAAAGCTTAGTAGCTTCTATGATTACTTCCCTGAATTCTTCCCATTTACAATTTGCTATTGGCAACATCATTATCTGGTCCTGTTGTATAGAATTTTAAAAGTGTCTGAGACTACTGTAATCACCTTTACAAAAGCCTCCTCTCTGCTGTTGATAGCAGTTACCTCTAAGTTAATCCCATATCAATACACTATGATCACTACCATCTAGTGAGCCTTTTATCTGCATAAGCTAAATGCATGAAGGGTTGTTGCCGATAATCAAAACAAGAGTATTGCTTTCTCTCATTGCTACTATACCATGCTGGAGTAAGAAACAGCCTACCAGTAAATCAATAAACTTCTCTGTACTGTGTGAGTGATCAATCCACAAGTTCCTGTCAATAACTAGAAAGTTAAAATCCTCCATTATCAGACATCCTGATTTAGTGGCCTACTCTGTATATCTGCACAGCTGTTTGTTATGCTTATTACAATCATTAGGCGTATAACACAATCCTACTCTCATTCTTGTTTTCCCAGTGCTTGCGTCACACCAAATGGACTACACATTGAACTGGCCACTCATGTCAACCAGATGCACAGACTTAAATTTTGTGCACTTTAACTCTAATAAAATGCAAAGCAGTGTCTTTATATGGAAGATATTTTCATTATTATTATTTTTTTTTTTATATTAGAAGATGGCCCAAAGGAACTATACATTGGTAAAGAAGTCAAAAAAAGCTTGTTAACATTATGTTTCAATTTCCATAAGTTGTAATTTTTAAGAAATAAACAGAAAGAAAAATTTATTAGGGGGATTAAAATATGACTATATCATTAAATTGAAATTAGAAAACAACTGAACGTCAAAAAAATAAAGCATATCAATGCTGTTAGCAGGGTTAAAGGCAAGGCAAGCTGCTATTCTGAGCCTACGAACCAGTTAACCATTATATGAAACCAAATAAAAATAAAACAAAATAAAGGCAGTATAAACAGACAACTCCTTGAACAAAGAAACATACACCCAAACTCCAAAAGAATATAAAATTTAAAGCAGTACATTCAGTGCATATGGGATTGTTAAACCAATTTTGTGTTACAAAAGCACTGGGAAAACAAAAATGAGAGTAGTAGTAGTGCGTTATAGGATTAGTATTAGTAGAGGCAGTACCAGTGCTAGGCTGGACTTCGCCCATCTGCAAAGCTGAAATGGGCACCCCACACAAATGTCAATTTATTTATTTATTTTTATGCAGAATATGTAAATTTGCAGCAATTATATTGACTTACCTAATTATTATTACTTAATTCGTTTACAAAAATTTAAAGAAAGAATGAAACTTCATACTAACACTTTGAAATGGCGTCCACCTTGTAGTGGCACCTGCCTGCAATGCAGGCCCTGCAGGCCCGCTTCCGCTGGCCCTGAGTAGAGGACATATGATGCAAGAAAGCAAGCTTATGCAGCATCAGCCAAAAAATAAATAAAAAAAAACTTTCCCATTTCACCCATCAATTTGCTCCAAATGTTTGTCCAGTTTGTCCTTGAATTTATTTAAGCTATCAACTTCCACAACGACAGATGGAAGTTTGTTCCAGCATTTAACCACCTGCTTGCTAAAGGCAAATTTCCACACATCTATTCTACAACTGTCTTTCCTCAATTTGAATTTATTATTATCATCCATATAGTGCATGGAAGCCTGAGGCTTATGCTGCACCAGCCAAAAAAAAAAAATTCAGAGTTACCCTGAGAGAGAGAGAGAGAGAGAGAGAGAGAGAGAGAGAGAGAGAGAGAGAGAGAAGTAGAAAGGAACACCAAGAAAGAGAAGAATGATGATATCCAGCTCAGGACACTGGGTGTGCCAAGCCCATACTCACCAGATGTGAGCCCCTAGGGCAATATTATGCCCTCTCCCTCAGGTGTGTAATCTGAACAAGAGGAAGAATCCCATCACAGCACTGAGCTTGTTCAAACTATTCAATATCTTATACATCTCAATCAGATCACTTTGCAGGTGCCTAGTCTCCAGAAGCTGCAATTTGCAGCACTTAAGCCTTTTGTGGTAAGAACAACTCTTTATTCCTCTCACCAAGTTTGTTTCATTGTCACATAATACTAATAGATAGGCACAATACGGCCAAAGTTACTTCTGCAGCAAAAAAAATCCAACAACAACCAACTAAGCTTGTTGCCCTTCTCTGAAATCGTTCCAGTAGCTCTACATCCTTCCTAAAATGAGGCCTCCAGACCTCTATGCAGTAGAGGTCTCGAGGCCTCATTCGACCATTGCCAAATAGAAAGGAATAATCACCTGCATATCCCTGCTAACAAAATTCCTGTGTATCATTGACAAAACCCCATGACCTGCTCTGGCAGACTGTATGCACTGCTCAGAAAACTTAATATCCGACTGCACAATCACCCCAGATCTTTTTCATTCTCCACTACCCTGAGTGTAGTACTGCACAGTTAGTACAGCACTCTGAGGTTACTAGTCATATGCAGCACTTTTTATTTGTCAATGTTAAACTTCAGTTACCACCTCTCAGCCCATCTGTCCAACTTTTATAGATCCTGTTGCAGTAGTGTACTGTCATTAACAACCCTGCCAACCTTTGTATCATCTGCAAACTAGGATATTAAGCCTGATATACCTTCATCTATATCATTGAAAAATAAAAAAAAACAACAATGGGCCCAACACCAAACCCTGCAGGACTCCACTAATAACATTAGTTCATGAAGAGCAGTGTCCATTGATTACCACTCTCTGTCTTCTCCCACTTAACTATCCCCTCATCCATAGCAGTAACTTGCACTTAATGCCATACTGCTCCAATTTGTACAGTAGTCTTTCATGTGCAACAGAATCAAAGGCTTTCCTGAAATCCAATTATATGATATCAAAATTATTTTTTTATGTGAAAACATCTATAGCGGCACCAAACAATGGAATGTAATGACGGAAATGTGAGATGGAAATTCTTTGTAACGGAAATGTGAGACAGAAATGACACAAAGGACAGATATATTATGTGTTATCTGCTTCACTTCTACAATCCTTTTCTGAAATTTAAGTATATGTCAAAATTATTTTTGATGTGAGAACATTTATAGCGGCACATAACAGGGGACTAGTTGCTGATGCACCAACAAATCTAACAACAACAACAACAGAGGAATACAATAGAAATGTAATTAAATGTGAGACAGAAATGATGCAAATGACATCACATCGTATATGATGTGATGTCATTTGCGATGTGATGCCCCTGCCCCTGTGATGTAACTCAGCCCCTGCTAACTTTGAATTGGCAGAGTAAGCAGCGGGCATGAGCATAAAACGTCACAATCATACTAAGAAAGCATGATTATGACATCACACTATTCTACAACACTATTCTACTATTCTGCACCCTGACAGAAACCTGACATGACAAACCTCCCCAGGACTACCCTGCCATGTGTAGGAACCTGGGGGCCCATGCCAAATAAGTAACTACATAGGGGAGGGAGATGTACAGGCAGCCAGGGAAGCAGATTAGCTGAAAAATATCAGTAGACTAGTAGCAAAGGGATGCAATGTAGAATGAATGAATGAAAATAAAAGACAATGAATAGGCTGGGAACCCGAGTGAACTAGGAATTATGGTAAAAGGGAATATATGGCAGTTTTGGTGAAAGAAAGAGTGACCTAGCATGACGGAAAGAGAGAGTGAATGGGAATGAGTGGAAGAGCAAATGTAATTGGCTGAAAGAATACAAAGTTAAAAATAACTTACATTACTTTATATTTACTGTACCAACAAACATTTACTAACCACATCAACACTATCACTGCATTCTCCCCTGGCCTGCAAAAAAAAAAAAAAAAAAAAAACTTGCGGCTAGGCCTGCACCACAACTGAAGACTAACAGTAAGTTGAGGTGCCCAGAGAGTGCAGTGCAGAAAGTAAGAGTCAAATAAATGAGATGAGAGCTAGAAGAATGAATAAAAGTGTAAGCGTGTGAGAAAAAGAACACAAACCATAAATGCTACAGTTAAGTACACACTAACCCTAGTTTGAATTAGTATTTAAATTTACACTACACATCACTGCATCTCCTCCTAGTGTGTGAGAAAAAGATGAATGAGTTGAGTGAAAAAAAATATATATATAAAAAACTTGTAAAAAAATTATAAAATAAGAAAAAAGTATTTTAAAAAAAATAAATAAAATAAAAATAAAAATAATAATAAAAAAATAATGCAAATAGAGTGAGAATGCAGATTATGAATGAAGTAAATGTGTGTCTCTCCCACCCCCTCGCCTGGTGGGTTCCCCACTGCCAGCTAACATATCCACACCCGGAGCGGGATGGGCAGCTTAACCTTCATACCGGATTCGACACTGCTTGGACATGACACCGACGAAGACATTCTGCGGCTTTGCTGCCAATGTGCCATTGGCGATCTGAACTGGGTACTCTAACCTGGTTCCCTTTAAAACCCCATCCCCAGGCAGGGGAGGGAGGAGACGGATCTCTGTCTCCTCTCCTCCCTGCCTACCCCCCATACTTTGTCTCCACTGACCTCTTTAGGGATGCCTACTCTATCGTCCCTATTCTTCTATCTGTTTTCCCCCCAGTTTTCAGTCTCTCCCTCCCTCTCTCACTAAATTGACAGTACACCCTTAACAATGCCGCCAAATTCTAATCAACGTCTAAATTCTACCGGTTTCCAGTAAATCTCTAAGACAACTAACACTATTAGCTTTTATCTAGTGTATAGCCTCACATGTCTAAATTTAATAACATCAAAATTCTGCCCGACCTATTTGGCCTTTAACACATCTTTAGCGTTCAACCCCAACCAGAGATTTCCTAACAGCAAACCCATTAAGCATTAATGTCAAATGCAATTTTTTTTTTTTCTTTTAAATAGGTCCTAGCCACTGAAATCCCAGGAAACTAGATGGCAGGACCTGCCAGAGCAATTTGTTGTGATACTGGATACACCCAGCTAGCTTCCACGTGGCAGGGTATGGGCAACGTCGGGCCCCACTAGGGGCCTGGTGACCAATAAGCCAGATAAACAATGGGCCCAACATATCACACTGCACAGACACAGCCCACATACTTTCAAGTCTCTGGCTTGACAGTGTACTGTCCTCGATACAGCGAAACACACGCGGAGATGGGAGAAATCCCAGGTGCCATCTGACACGAACATACCTTATACCTTATTCTACAAAGGGATTTTGCTAATCTCTTCCAAGCCAAGGCTGCTTTCACATAAAACATCTTTTGTGCATACAGGGTACACGTTTTAATTTATTTTTTTTGCATCCAGTCCCACTGAGACCACATTATAATATCCAATCAAATTGGTCAGACAAAACTTCCCCTTAACAAACCCAAGCTTTGTCCAAACTATAACTGCAGTCTTGTTATGATAATCCTGCAATGCATCTTTTACCAGTAACAGCATTATTTCCCCCAAAACTGAAGTAAAAATAACTAACAGGTCTCTAATTACTCATGTAGCCCTTTGTTCCCACTTTGTGAATTGGGGATACATTGCACATCTCCTCCGTAACCGAGTGGGCAGGAGCAGGAGTGTAGTAGCACACGCTCTTTGAGTAGACTGGGGTTCACGCCCCTGACTGCTGAATGCGGTCGATCTGCCAACCCGCACTGGACCAGCGTGGCAGATTATGGTCCATTTCCCTCAGCATGAATTGTTGAGGAGGCTTCCATCCTGCAGTGGGTTGATAATGGCTGCACTTTACTTTTTTTTTTTTTTTTGCACATCTCCAGTCCATTGGGACCTCCTCGAATCCAAGGATGTTCTCATATTTATGGTTAAGGGTTTGCTTACTTCCTTTGCTGCCTCCTTTAATATAACTGGATATATCCCATACACCCCAGGTGCCTTTCTTATCTTTAAATTAAACAATTTCTTCTCCACCTTGCTCTCAATCATTACAAAATCATTTAGCTCTCTGTTAGAGTTTGATAAGCTTCTGGCCTCCAATTCCCTACAGAATGTACACGTTTGAATGATGTACATGCAAAGTACTCATACAGCTTGTCAGCTACCTGAGCAGGATAATCAACAGTTGAACCATCAATATCAAGTGGACCAATCTGATTCATCCCTTCCTTCTAGAGTTTACATAAGTAGAGGAATTTTTGCTATTTTTCTCTTCTCATCCTCTGCCAAAGGTTTCTTATAATCAGCTTCAGCTTGCCTTACTTCCTTTGTGACTTGATTAGTGACTAGCTTATATCTACCATAGTCTTCCGTGTAGCCTGATAATTTATTTTCATCCCATGCATTTTTCTTCTCTGCCACATGTCTTAATAGTTCATATGACATCCATTTAGGTCTAATCTTGAACAATATTTCCTAGTTGGTATGAAAAGCCTAGTAACTTCCAAGATTAGTTCCTTGAATGCTTCCAATTTAGAATTTGCTGTTGATAACGTCATCAGTTGGTCCCACCGTATAGAATTTAAAAACTGCCTGAGACCACTGTAATCACGTTTATGAAAGCAAAAACCCTTCCCTTTACCCCTCATAGTAGTTACATATTTAAGTCAATCCTACATCAGTACACTGTGATCACTACCACCAACTGAATGAATGAATGCTGACAATCAGATGAAGAGTATTACTCCCACTGTTTGCCTTTCAAACATACTGCTGTAGAAAACAATCATTCAATAAATCCATAGAAGTCTTGTTAGTGTGCAACTGACCAACCCACAAGTTCCAGCAAATATCTGGGAAGTTAAAATCTCCCCTTATAAGACATTCTATTTATTATGATTTATTTATTGGCCAACTATTTCTCTGTACAGTTGTTAACTGTAGTCATCAGAGTCATTAGGCCTATAACACATTCCTACCTTCATTTTTGTTTTCATAGTGCTTATTAGCATTAGTAGAGGCATATGATACAAGAAAGCAAGCTTATGCAGCAATAGCCAAAAAAAACCAAAAAAAAAAAAACCATTCCCATTTCACTCCTCCATTCGTTCCAATTACCTGTCCAGCTCAGCCTTAAATTTATTTAGGCTATCAACTTACACAACAAAAGGTGAAAGTCTGTTCCACCAATCAACTACCCACTGGCTAAAGGCAAATTTCGGCAGATCTATCCTACCACTGTCTTTCCTCAATTTGAATTTATGCCCTCTCAGGTGATTATTCTAAGCAAGAGGAAGAATCCCATCAGCAGAACATGCTCAAACCATTCAAGACTTTATATACCTCAAGCAGATTACCTCGCAGGTGCCTAGTCTCCAGACACTGTAATCTGTAAAACTTAACCCTTTCTTCGTAAGAGCAACCCTTCGTTCCATTCACTAATCTTGTTGCCCTTCTCTGTACTCGTTCCAACAGCTCTACATCCTTCTTAAAATGAGCTGTATACAGTACTCAAGGTGTGGCGTGACCATTGCCTTATACAAGGGAATAATCATATCCTTATCCCTGCTAGAAAAATTCCTGTATATCATTGAGAAAACACCATGAGCTACCCTTGCAGACCATCTGCACTGCTCAGAAAACTTTATATCTGCCTGCACAATTACCCCCAGGTCCTCTTCATTCTCTACCACTGTCAGTGTAGTACCACAGAGTTGATACGTTGCTCTGGGGTTGCTGTTTCCCATATGCAGTACTTTATATTTGTCAATGTTAAACTTCAGTTGCCACCTCTCAGCCCATCTGCTCAACTTTTCTAGATCATGTTGCAGCAGCGTAATGTCATTAATGTCCTTAACAACCCTGCCAACCTTCGTATCGTCTGAAAACTTGGACATTAAGCCTGAAATACCATCATCAGTATCATTTATAAATACAGAAAACAAAAATGGACCCAACACTGAATCCTGAGGGACTCCACTAATAACATTAGTCAACGAAGAGCAGTGTCCATTGATTTCCACTCTATCTTCTCCCACTCAACCATCCCTTTATCCATAGCAGCAATTTGCCTCCAATGCCACAATGCTCCAATTTGTGCAGCAGTCTTCCATGTGCAACAGTATCAAAAGCATTTCTAAGATCCAAATACAGTGGAACTTCTTTATTACAAACTTCTATTTAACGAATTTCTCTATATTACCAATTTTTTCGCGAAACATTGCTGTTAGAACATATGTTAGAACCCCATATAACGAAGTGTTAGTCTCTCTATAACGAATTTTTTAAAAAATTAGTAAAAGCATTTTTGAAGATTTTTCAAGCATTTACTGCTAAACAGCCACTCAAATATACTACCTCCTTCCTTCCAAAATTGTGCATTAGCATCTGGAATTAAATAATAATCCTTTTAGTGAACACTTGTGGCCAACTGACGCCCGTAGGAGGGTCTTTGTTTCATTTTTGTTACAGCCATTAAACCGAATGGGTTTTCTTAAAAGTGGTCGTAAACTTTACAATAAATAGGGTAGATTTGTTAAATTGATGTTGACTCGGGGGAAAACGAAATTTGCTGCGGTAAACTTTAGCATGCTGTGGCAGTAATACATAGAATGCTACCATAGTTGGATTTTAGTAACGCCTACTGAGTGACATTCGCTTCTCACCTCAACTGTACTACGTGACCTTCATGTAAATCATTATATGATATGTCCATTCTAGTCTGACTGGACTCCCAGTAGATGGGTTTCATGAATTTTTTTTTTTTTTTGTTGATTTCGTTCGTCATCAATCACATAGGCTATATGCTCTTGTTTTTTTTTTTTCTGAAAAGTAACATACAGCATACGTTAATCATAAATTTTCTTTCGTGTATATATGAATGAAAGCGGAATAAAAGAAATTCACAAAGTCGTATATTTCTTCAAAGTAAGTGATACTGTTGAATTGGCAAGCGAACGTCGTTGAGTAGGCGATACCTGTACTAACAATTCACTATGTGGCCAGCGCAGCGAAGTTTGCGGTGT